>NC_139143.1:7449266-7610725 GCF_964270905.1 Leucopleurus acutus
CCCGCCCCGGCGGGTGAGCAGACAAGCCTCTCGGGCTGGTGAGTGCCGGTCGGCACCGATCCTCTGTGTGGGAATCTCCCTGCTTTGCCCTCCGCACCCGTTGCTGTGCTCTCCTCCGCGGCTTCGGAGCTCCCCCCTCCGCCTCCCGCAGTCTCCGCCCGCGAAGGGGCTTCCTAATATGTGGAAACTTTTCCTCCTTCACAGCTCCCTCCCACCGGTGCAGGTGCCGTCCCTATTCTTTCGTCTCTGTTTTTTCTTTTCTTTTTTTTTTTCTTTTGCCCTACCCAGGTACGTGGGGAGTTTCTTGCCTTTTGGGAGGTCTGAGGTCTTCTGCCAGCCTTCAGTAGGTGTTCTGTAGGAGTTGTTCCACGTGTAGATGTATTTCTGGTGTATCTATGGGGAGGAAGGTGATCTCCGCGTCTTACTCTTCCGCCATCTTCAAGGTCCCCCTGCTTATTTATTTTATCGTCAGTGTTAATGACTTGTTCTAAAGTGTAGTGGGAAAATAACTAGCACAAATTGGAATGATGAGGTTTAAAATCTAAACTATAATATAAATATAAAATATAATTTAATATAATATAATAAAATAGATGGCAAAAAAATCATTTTTACTCTATAGGCTTTTAAACATAAAAATATATAATTTTTAATATAACCACTTGTTCTTAAATAAAATATATATTTCATAGGCTCATAATAGATCTAAAGGTGGAAAGAATTTTAACACAAAATGACTCCATACAATAGTATTTCTAGGACATACTTTTGAAATACAAAATTAATTGAGGAATATTAGACTTCAGTTATTTTATAGAATATTATTCAATAGTTTTTAAAATTTTATTTGTGTTAATATTTGAACTCTTAGATAAAAAAATAAAAATATAATGGCATTGGACATGAAAATAAAAGTGCTTTTTTAAAACTATTAATCAATATTAAAAGATTCCTGAAATAGCCCTAAAATTCAATGTCTGCAAAATTTGAACTGTCATAAAAATAACTCTGTTGATTTTCTCACACAATTTAAAACTATACAGATTAAAATTAAGACTCTGTAAAATATTTGAAACCATAAATGTCACATGTGATATAATTAAAGATAGCACACATATCTGGATGATATTTGCTGTGCCATCAGGATTTCTGCGAATGCGTTAAATATGCCTAGGTTGCCATATTAACAAAATATGGCGTTGTTAACCACAGGGCCCTAATACTCCAATTGCTGATTTAATAAAACAGAAATTCTTCTTGCATCTGTTCACGTCTCAGTCAATTCAGTAGGCTGAATTGATTTAACTAATGAATAAACAAGCTAGTATCTGAACTGTAGATTTATAAATTCCAGTTCAGTGTCCTTTCCAGTATACTCCTGTGGTTCAACTTCAGAACCAAAAATCAGGATGTGTTTTCCAATGCCACCCTCCCTATTCTTTTAATCCAGATACCATTTTAACTTGCAATACTGTTATTGCATGGGAATTATCACAGATCAATAAATTGTTAATGAGTCATTTTTTCCTACTAATTTCTGTTTCTTTGTGATAAATTATATCTTCTTTACCTTTTTCATCTCAGACTGTACTGCCCTTTCTGGAATATAATAAATAAATGCTTGTGGAATTAGTGAGTGAATAGAATTATGGAAATGAAACAGTATATTTGCGAGAGGAATTAAAACTTGACAGTTCACATGATTCAATTACTGGCAGAATTGGACTCTCTGCTCCCTGAGGACACTTGCTTGACCTCTCCCCTGTGACATCAATCACATGACTCCACATACCAGTCTGATTTCCTCTCCTCTCTCATCCACTCGTTTCTTGTTTACCAAAATCAAATCAACAGGATCAATCTCAAATTATTTTTCTTTTATGAGGCTTCTTCTAAATTTCTCTACCACCTGCTGTAATCTTTTCCTCCATGAAGACCCAAAGTGATTATCACCATAAGAACTTGTTTATAGTCTTGCTTAGAAGAATTAACAAATATAATATATACCTTTGAGTGCTCACCGTGTGTGTGCTCACACACACACACACATACACACCTTATGGTTTATTAAATCTCCTTTATAGCAATTGTCTCATTCATTTCCACATTCTTCACACATCTGGCATTCTAATCGGACCTGTATTATTGGGTACTGAACAAAAAATGATAAAAAATTGTAATAGTTTTGCACGAGACTAAACGTTTAAACATTTACTTTTATTTAAACAAGATAAATGCAATAGATTTTATTTTAAAATAGGTTTTAGAAATCTCTGAGTAAAACTGTATGGCTATTACATACAAGGAAAAATAATTGTTATCAATTACATATGATTATGTGGTTAAATACGATGATTTAATATGCTTTGTAAACAGCTACACAAACAACTATGGAGTTTTTATTTTAAATTACTGGTGCTGTGTTTTAATTTTTTTTCTGTATTTATACATATTTGCCAAATACCACTGTCCTTTTCCTATGCAGTACCTACATTCTTTTAGGAGATATTTAATCCTTCTTTAATCCAGCTTTTTTCTTGGAATATCTACACACTTTCCAATGACTAAAGTATTGTATATTTAAGGTGTCACAAAATCAATTTGGGGTTCTTTTATGTCTCTACTTATACTATGAATGATTTAGTTAAAATGAATTTAATTGTAAAATACTCACTTTGAGGGAATATAAAGGCATTCCCTTGTGAGTTACATTCATTTTCCCTTAGTTATTTACCTCTCCTACACTCATTCTTCAAAATTTAGGCTAATCATCACTTTTCTTAGATGTCTTCTTTCATCTTATTTAGTGTAGTATATACATAAATCTGCCCTGGGATCCCTTAGAATTCTGTATGTGCCCCCATGACAGCCCCCAAAACATTCCACAGTAGAACTAATTGGACTGTAAGCCCTATGGCAGTAGTGACTGGGGAGGCTTTGACAGTTAAGTTCACTCAAATGTATAGTTACTAAGCATAGTATCTATAAATAGGAGGTTTATTTTAGAAAATAATAAAATGGTTCTTCAATAGTGAAACATTTTGAAAGCTACTCTTACTTTGCTGCTTGACATGATAAAGCTATTCATTAGAATTCTAGCTCATCATGTTATTTAATCATGCTGCTTCCATTTATTTAAAAAGTATATTCCTGCCTAATTTAACTTATTAAAAATAAAATATATATACACACACAGGATATTTTTAAAAGTAAAAGGAGAACATGGTATTAGGAGAAGAATATATAGTTGCCTATAAAAATTTCTCTTTTTGAGAATAAGAATTTACAAGGAAAAGGGGAACAAATTTTTCAAAGGAAACATTTCTTCTACAATAAATCCTGAGATAAGTATCTTATTTGCAGTTGCATATAGAAAAGATTGAAACACAGCATAATCAATGACCTCAGCAGAAACAGAAATTTGTTTTTATGTTTATTTTATTTTATTATTTATTCATTTATTTTGGCTGTGTCAGGTCTTAGTTGCCACATGCGGGATCTTCGTTGCGGCGCACGGGCTTCTCTCTAGTTGTGGCATGCGGGTTTTCTCTCTCTAGTTGTGACGCACAGGCTCCAGGGCACATGGGCTCTGTAGTTTGCGGCATGCAGGCTCTCCTATTGAGGCCGGCGAGCTCAGTAATTGTGGTGTGCGGGCTTAGTTGCCATGTGGCATGTGGGATATTTGTTCCTGACCCAGGATCGAACCCCTGTCCCCTGCATTGGAAGGCGGATTCTTCACCACTGGACCACGAGGAAGTCCCAGAAATAGAAATTATAGAGATATGTTTGTGGTCCCTTTTGCTTGGATTTAGCGTAGAATATCAAACATAGCTCAGTTAATACAGAATTTAGGGATGAGTTGAATACTATGTTAACTTGACATTTTAATAACCCCATTTCCATCTACTCTTCAGCACTCAGGGACATCAAACCAACAATTGCCCCCCTTCTGTCACTAATCTTACAATTTTCCCTCCATACTGACTCATTGATATACAAATACAGATATGTAAAGTAAAGCGAATCACAACAAAGCTTTTATTATTTTCAGATCTTCCTTCAGATATATCATCGTTTATCTCCTTATCTTTACAGCAAAGCTCCTCAAAGGATTTCTTTACTAATTACTTCAGTTTCTCCATTTCAAACATCTCAACTGAAATCTAATTATGTTTTCTGTTCTATTTCCCATAACTAGACTTCAACAATTTTCTTCAAAATTACTGCTGACCAGGATGCTCCCAGTTCCTAGGTCAATTCAGACCTCATCTACATGAGCTTTTCAGCAGCACCTGGCAATTTCTTTCCTTGACTTTGAGGTCTCCATCCTCCTTTGGGTTTTCCCTATCATACTGGCAATTCTTTTTATAGTTCCTCCTCCTTTCATTGAACTTTACATGTCATCTTATTAAGGATGTGTCCTTAAATTTCTTCTTTCCTTTAATAGTGGTGTGTGAATGGAGTGTCCTGCCTTTAAATACCATAAATGCCTACAAATCCCAAATAGTCCCAATTTCAAATACTGATGCTCACACCAAGTCTGAACTTGAGACTTATATATCCAATTTCCTACTTGCCATCTCCCCTTGGATGAGTAATAAGAGTACTTGACCTAACAAGCCCCCAAACAGACTTCTCATCTACTCCTACCCTAAAATATATGTTTTAAACATATTCATTTTCACACTCTTCACTGTTATAAGAAATGGCAATTATATGCTTCAAGTGGGTGAGGCAAGTACACTATAAGAAAGAATAATTATAGGCTGATCTCATAAACTTACATGCAAATATCTTAAAACAGTTAACAAATTAAATCAAGCATTAAGGACGATACCTCATGAACAAATGATGTTTTCTTTTCATTTGTTTTAGCATTTTATAACCATAAAGTACAATTCACCCCATTAGAAGAATGAGGTAGAAATATCATGTGATCTTATCACTGTAATAAGTATCTGAAAAACTCAACGCTCATTTAGAAGAGAATGGAACTTAATTAAGATTTTCTGCCAATCTCTACAGAATTGCAAAATATTGATATTAGAAACAAGAAAGGTCACTATCACTGTTTCCATTCATCATTGTACTTGAGGATCTAGCTCACAAAATTAGTCTAGAAAAAGAAAGAAAATGAATAATGATTAGAAAGAAAAAAATAAGTGCCCTTATTTTAGTTTGAGATGATTGTGTATATAGAAAATACAAAGAAACCTGCAGGAAAATTATTAACATAAATAAGTGAATTTGGTAAGTTTATGGCTACATGTTCAATATTAAAAAACTATATTTTAGTATCGAACAATTAGAAAGTGTCTTAAAAGGACAAATGACATTTACAATAGCATCAAAAATATACATTATTTATGACTAAATATTTGAAAAGATGTGCAAGAATCTAACAGAGATTGTATAGTCATTGTTTAGAGAAGTCAATGGTGGTGAAAAGTCCATAGCCTATTATCATTGATTAAAAAAACTAAATAAATATGCTAATTTCTCACAAATTTATCCTAATTTTCTTGCAATCTCAAATAAAAATCCTATAAGAGTTCTTCATCAAACTGATTTAAAATGTTTCATAGAAAATAATCAACCAACAACAGCAGAAAAAAATCAGGAAAATAAACAAAGCAGGGGAGATTATATCTCCATATAGTAGGACTTATTTTATAAACTTCCCTTAATAAGTACATTGTCACATTGCCAAAAGAACAAGAAGAGAAAAATAACAACATGTAAGAGCTAAAACTGTATGACTTCAGAGAATACAGGCAGAACTCAGAGACATTGCAGGTTCGGTTTCAGACCACCACAACAAAGCAAATACTGCAATAAAGTATATCACACACAATTTTTGGTTTCCCAGTGCATATAATAGTTATGTTTACACTATAGTCTATTAAGTGTACAATACGGTTATGTCTGAAAAAACAATGTACTTACCTTTATTAAAAATAAGCTGTTGGAAAAATGGTGCCTGTAGACTTGCTTGACACAGGGTAGCCACAAACCTGCAGTTTGTAGAAAACACTGTGTCTGCAAAAGGCAATAAAATGAAGTATGCCTGTATATCAGAGTATCTCTTCCTGGACTTCACTAGAAAAAGGCCTTTTATGTGTGACACCAACAACAGATGAATGGATAAAGAAGATGTGGTATATATATACAATGGAATATTAGCCATAAAAAGGAAAGAAATCGGGTCATTTGTAGTGATGTGGATGGACCTAGAGTCTGTCATACAGAGTGAACTAAGTCAGAAAGAGAAAAACAAATATCATATATTAACACATATATGTGGAATCTAGAAAAATGGTACAGACGAACCTATTTCCAGGGCAGGAATAGAGACACAGATGTAGAGAACAGACATGTGGACACAGTGCAGGGGGTCAGGAAGGGGAGGGTAGGTTGAGTCTGGAGATTAGGATAGACATATACACTACCATGGGTAAGATAGATAGCTAGTGGGAACCTGCTATAAAGCACAGGAAGCTCAGCTCGGTGCTCTGTGATGACCTAGATGGGGGGGCATGGGGGGCATGGGAAGGAGGTCCAAGAGGGAGGGAACATATGTATACATATAGATGATTCACTTCATTGTACAGCAGAAACTAACACAACTTTGTAAAGTGATTATACTTAAAAAAAAAAAAACGCACAAGCTGCAAAAAACAAAAAGTGATATATTGGACTTCACCAAAAAAAAACAAAACAACTTTGTTCTTCAAATGACATCACCAAGACATTGAAAAGCAGCTCAGAGCAGGGGTGAAACAATTTTCAAGTCATGTATCTAAAGAGGAACCTGTGTCCAGATTGCATAAAAACTCTTACAACTCAATAATAAAAGACAACCCAAATAAAACATCAGCAAAATATCTTAGTAAAGATTTCTATAAGATGTGGAAATGACCAATAGAAACATGAAAAGATATTCAATTAAACATCACTATCCCATAGGGAAATGCAGATCAAAACCATACCAAAATATCACTTTACAGTCAGTAGGATGGTCAACCAAGTGGAGAAACGTGAACCTTCATACAATGCTGATGGACTGTAAAATGAGGCAACAGCTTTGACAGTCTGACAGTTTCTCCAAAGGTTAAACATAGAGTTGCCACATGATCCAGCAGTTCCATTCCCAGGTATATACCTAAGAGAAATAAAAACATATGCCCACACAAAATCTTGTATAGACTAATATTTATAGCAGCATTATTTTTAATAGAAAAAATGTTCAAAGAACTCAAATGTCCATCAACTATTGAAAGGACCAACAAACAATGGAATATTATTGGGCAGTAATGAAACATGATACATGCAATAACATGGATGGACCTGTAACCTAACCTCAGAACCAGCTCCAAACTGGCCCTCTCCTCTTTCTAACAAGATAATGAGTCGTTTTCCAGAGACAACAGAACAAAACCTCAAGTCCTGCAGCTGAAGCATGAGCAAAGGAGGCAATTTTACATTGAAGGACACCTGGAACCAAAGTTTCTCTCCGCGCCACCCCACCCCACCCCACCCCCACCCGCCGCAGAACCAAAGGCTTGGGCATGACCAGAACCTAAACAACAGGGTTGTAAGCCATAGCCACAATAATACTTCATAATAAGACTCTGTAGCCAAAAACAAACAAAAAATCCACTTTTGTCTGTCTTGCTCACATATCTCGTTTGGCTTGTGTTTGGGAGATGTAGGTTAGTTTTGGATTCAAGTTTGGTTCTTACGATTCTTGTTCTTCTTGAAGTGACCTTTATATTCTTATAGAAAGAACAGAAACCTAAAAGAGAAAGTCTACCGAACAAACATGCTTGTGTTACGTGTGCTAATATGCCGGTGGATAAAGCAAGTCAGAGGAGTGAGTTCAAAGTCAAGAGGTGGGAAGTAAACCCAATCTCTAGTGGAAGGTATAGGACATCTCGTGCTATAGGACATGGAAACAGAAAGAGGTGAATTAGGACAATACTACCAATGCTATTTACTGTAATTAATCTCTCTCTTTCTCTCTCTCTTTCACACACACACACACACACACACACACACACACACACACACACACACATTTCCTGTTTAAAAAAGTAATGCATATAACAACCTTCAAAGGAGTAACAATATTTAAATGATTTAAAGAGAGTTTGGGGCTTTTAACAATGTGTCTTCATATATTCGTCTGTATTGGTGATCAACATAGGACTTAATTTACACAGCGATCAGCAGACACAAACAAAAATGACATTCAGTTGCCATAAAATACTACACCTCTGGATGGTTTTTTTGTCAATTAATTACTTATTATCAGAAAGACAAAATTTTTTCCTCCTCATTTTTTTTGAAAGGCTGTGAGAATTGCTAATCTCAGCTGTGTTTCCTTTTCTTTCTCTCAATTACAAAATATGTCCCCATTATGTCTGTTCAGATTTTATATGAGTAATATTTGACAAAAAGGTTTATTCTTAAAAATCTGTTAATGAATTAAATTATTATGCCTGTTTAAATGCCAATTCCAGGCATATATGTAAATGTACTGCCTAGCAAACCTTTAAGATAATTCTAAACATTAATATATAATTGTAATTAATTTTAACTACCTAGTAATGAAATAGCCATTTGAAATATTACACATATGTTATGAATCAAATTTCATTAAATATTGGCTTGTTTATACTTAACCCCCATTGAATCTACCAGTTTATTACAGCAGGTTGTATAAAAAAGATTATTACCTGCTAGGTATAAGTCTATAAACTGTGTTCCCAAAACCTTAACAACTATTGCTGGGTAGTTTGTTTTATTATCACAAACAAAACCATATTTTATTGTAAGTTAAGATTGAAGAAATGTACTATTTCACATTCTAGAGCCAAAATCCCGGTCACAGAAATAGATTACGTTATGCCATTTTCCTCTGTTTCCGAAGAGGTTCTTGTCATTGGAATATGATAATTTAAATGCCACCTGTAAGAGAAAATGGTAGTTGCACCACATGACCTGTTAGGGGTACGTTCTTTGACCCTCTGGTCATTTTGAAGGCTCTTAGTTTGCAAAGGCTCTTGTTTATTGGGAAATTTTTTTTTTTTTAAAAAGCCTCCAGACAAAATGACATATATATATTACTTGAAGTAGAAAAGAATGCTCATGAGTTTCACAGGTAATTAATGGTACCTAATAATGGTACATAAGCACAGAAACACACATCAACTAAATGCACTAATCTCTCTCTTTTCATTTGTGTTTACCAGCATTAATAGGATACAGGAATTTATTTACATGGTTAAAGTCACTAAATGTCATGGGCAAAATTTAACAGATATAATTTTTTTTTTTTCTTTTTTGTGGTACGCGGGCCTCTCACTGTTGTGGCCTCTCCCATTGCGGAGCACAGGCTCCGGACGCGCAGGCCCAGCGGCCATGGCTCACAGGCCCAGCCGCTCCACGGCATGTGGAATCTTCCCGGACCGGGGCACGAACCCACGTCCCCTGCATTGGCAGGCATACTCTCAACCACTGCACCACCAGGGAAGCCCCAGATATAAATATTTTTGAAGCAAGAGTATTTTGTTTGTTTTTCTGTGGATTTGTAATATAAATCACATTGGTGTATGTATATTATGAAATGTAGGATTTTATAAGTCCATAAAGGACATTATGTTGAATACGTCTAGAACTATCATATTGTCCCTGGTCATATTAAAAAGTTTAGTTGTTACCATTCCAAACCAAATATGATTTGCTCATCTTTTAAGATCTGGTTAAATGCTCAGATTCTAGGTCCCAATTCATCTAATCTCTTCTTCATGATCTCTTAGTCATTTGCTTATTTCTATATTTCAATCTCTCTAATTATATTACTCTATCATAATGAGTTAGAATACTATCTTAATAATGATAAATTTTACGTATGAGTGAAAACAAACAAAAACAGGTTTTTAAATGCCATCGACTCCATTTTTCTCGAAATTGTAACATAAATTCCTCTCATCAATTGAGCATCTACAGTGCACTATCAATATCGTATTAATATGATACCACATTAATACCCTGTTCAGGAGACATCAATAACCCTATTTTACAAATTAGTAGGGTAGTCTCAAAAATTTACTGCAGTCGACTAGGAACACAAATTGTCAAGTGAAGATGCCGAAGTTTGCTACCAGATCTGTCAGGAATCTAAGGCCCTGTATTTTCACTGATAAAGTAATGGTGCCTTTTAGAATATGTAGATCTTCACTGATATATACATATCAACTTAGGGCAGTGAAAACTTATTCTTTATTGCAACATACAAATCCTTTTCATGTTTACCTGAACCGATTTTCTGTTTCACTGCTTATCTTCACCAACGCTTATACAACTTTCTAAAGATACATACGGGTTAAAACACTTTAGGCATAGAAGTAAGTTACATAGTCCCCTCTACAACTTGTAAACAGACAGCAGCTACACAAAAGAACTCGTCATGAAACTGGAAGGAAAAGAATCCATTCCTGACTGAATTTCCATCTACCATGAATCACTGACACATTTAAGAATGTTTTAAAACTTCCTTAATTATGTTTATGAAAATAGAAGAAAGATAATTTTAAATTTAAACTGTTCTGGAAAATGAGGTTGTATGATCCTCAAACTCAAATAGCCTCCTTCTTTGTCACCCAGGGTGAGAAAGCTCAAGAAAGAGATACAAGTTTGAATTAACATAATCAGAAGTTTATAGGCATCAAATTTTAAAGAACATCTCAGCTAACAATAAAGTTCTGTTATTTTTTTTTTAATTTTATTTAGTTTTGGCTGTGTTGGGTCTTCGTTTCTGTGCGAGGGCTTTCTCTAGTTGTGGTGAGTGGGGGCCACTTTTCATCCCGGTAAAGTTCTGTTATTAAATTAAACAATAGTTTCCATTAAACTTCAATCAAAGATATCTACATTTTACAACCCTGCAATAATCTCACTTATTCTGAGGGGGCCACCTTTGTCCTCTCAATCTTCATTAACCTTCACTGAGGCTTGCTCTTTTTTTTTTTTAAACATCTTTATTGGAGTATAATTGCTTTACAATGGTGTGTTAGTTTCTGCTTTATAACAAAGTGAATCAGTTATACATACACATATGTCCCCATATCTCTTCCTTCTTGCGTCTCCCTCCCTCGCACTCTCCCTATCCCACCCCTCTAGGTGGTCACAAAGCACCGAGCTGATCTCCCTGTGCTATGCGACTGCTTCCCACTAGCTAGCTATTTTACGTTTGGTAAAACGTATATGTGTATACGTTTGTGTATACGTATATTTGTATATATGTCCATGCCACTCTCTCACTTTAGCCCAGCTTACCCTTCCACCTCCCCATATCCTCAGATCCATTCTCTAGTAGGTCTGTGTCTTTATTCCCGTCGTGCCCCTAGGTTCTTCATGACCATTTTTTTTTTTTATTTTTCAATTCCATGTATATGTGTTAGCATACAGTATTTTTTTTCTCTTTCTGACTTACTTCACTCTGTATGACAGACTCTAGGTCCATCCACCTCACTACAAATAACTCGATTTCATTTCTTTTTAGGGCTGAGTAATATTCCATTGTATATATGTGCCGTATCTTCTTTATCCATTCATCTGACCTAAATAGACATTTCTCCAAAGAAGTTATACAGATTGCCAACAAACAGAAATGCTCAACATCATTAATCATTAGAGAAATGCAAATCAAAACTACAGTGAGATATCATCACACCAGTCAGAATGGCCATCATCAAAAAATCTGCAAACAATAAATGCTGAAGAGGGTGTGGAGAAAAGGTAACCCTCTTGCACTGTTGGTGGGAATGTAAATTGATATAGCCACTATGGAGAACAGTATGGAGGTTCCTTCAAAAACTAAAAATAGAACTACCATACGATCCAGCAATCCCACTACTGGGCATATACCCTGAGAAAACCATAATTCAAAAAGAGTCATGTACTGCAATGTTCATTGCAGCTCTATTTACAATAGCCAGGGCATGGAAGCAACCTAAGTGTCCATCAACAGAGCCTTGCTCTTTTAAAAGGAGTTCTTTGATCTTTGCTGAAATATGTCCTCATTTATACTTTCCTTCTTTTGATTTACCAATTACAGCTACCATTTCCTCTAATCCTGGTCTCTGCTGACAGATGATCTCACTGTGTTAACTTGCATCAAGGTGACAATAAACAAGAAATTAATGCAGAGGTTTTTTTGTTTTGTTCTTTTCTTCTTTCTTTGGAAATACATCTTTATTTTGAGAGAGTTTTAAGAAGAAAATGTAAAGTTTCAGTCTTCTAATTCTTGCTACAGGTATACTCACATACCCAGGTTAGATAAAGAACATAGTGGAGGATGAATCATAATCTGGTTACTACTTAGATTCTCTTATATAATACTAGATAGAGGCCAGAGGTTGTGTGTGATAGTTTCTAGGGTTAGACTGATAAAGAGACAGGTAATACCAAGTAGATTAAAAGGGAATAACTGTATGTGAGTGTATAACAGGTCAGTTGTAGTTTAAAGGTTACTCTTGTTTGAGAAAAATGCCGATCAAGTAATTGTGACATTCACAAGGTAACTCACCTTATATTGTGATTATAATTTAACATAGGCTTTTCAAAGTCTTTAGAGATTATTTTCATTCTCAATCTCCATAAAAACCCCTTTAAATGAGAGATATTTTTATCATCAACATGTTTGAGAACTTATTTGAGCATAAGCTATTAAACATAAAGATATAAGTAATTGACTTAAGTGTGTTTCATGCTCATGATTTTTTTATATACAGATAAAGGAATAATGCATAACAATACGATATTCTAAAAGTCAGTCATTTAGGGAAATAAATCAACAAAGTTATTGAATTAAAATCCTCGAGGCAATATTAAATTTGTATATATATATATATATATATATATCTGTGATGGCATACTGAAAAGCTGCCATTTCAGTTAGATAGCAAACACATTTAAAATTAAGACTTCATAAGGAAATTAATGGCACATAATTGATGCATAAGACAAATCTAGGCAGGGGAATGAAATTGAGAATTATTGTCAAAAAGAACTCAGTGATCAAAACTGCAGGACATTTGCTCAAATAACTGCAGGACATTTGCTCAAATAACTTTAGTGATTATGTCCTGAACCCATTTTCTGATCATTATAGCATCGTATTTTAGTGATAAATATCAAAGTCAAAAATGAAATTAGTGTTATTTGGTAAAAACTCATGTATCACCACAAAATGCTACTATGAAGTCTGCTTAGCAAATGTAAGAAAGAAAATCCCTAATCTTCTACCTTATTTCAGACTTCCAGAGAAATTAAATGTAGACAACAACCAATTGTGATAACACAAAGAAAACTCAGTCAGGGAAACCCAGTTACCTAAGAGAGCTCTGAAGATGAAAGTTGTTTCTATTTTTCTAAATGATGGAAAAAACTGTAAAGGAGATGACTAATGACAAGAAATTCTAAAATTAAAATGCTGTATAATTTAAAATTACCCTCTCCTTTTCTTTCTTTCTTTTTTTTTTTTTTTTGCGGTACGTGGGCCTCTAACTGTTGTGGCCTCTCCCGTTGCGGAGCACAGGCTCCGGACATGCAGGCTCAGCGGCCATTGCTCATGGGCCCAGCCACTCTGCGGCATGTGGGATCTTCCCAGACCGGGGCACGAACCCATGTCCCCTGCATCGGCAGGCAGACTGTCAACCACTGCACCACCAGGGAAGCCCGCCCTCTCCTTTTCTTAAGAGAAATATTTTTTTCAGATATATAAAAGTGTTAGTGTCTTTAAAATGCCACGATTTTAATTAAAATATTTAAAAATTGAAAACAATATTTATCTAAAAATAAAAAGGGCTTATCATAATTCAAAATTAGAATTATATGTAAGAAAATACACATAACAAAAAAGTTCAAGCTTTCTACTAAAAACTACATACTAAAATACGTACTGTTTCAATATTTTCTAGTAGTAGTAAAATCACTGTACTGAATATAGTTGAGGATATTTTGAAATAAAATTTATACCTTGTCAGTAATTTAGTTACTGTAAATTGGACAGCTCTTTTGAAGATCAACATGATGAATCATTTCAGTAACTGAAGTTTTCTTGAATTTTTGACCTAGTAATTTTTTTCTAAGAAACTCTCATTATTGATAAGATTGTTTCAAGGTGGTGGAGTACAAGGATGTGTGCTCACTCCCTCTTGTGAGAGCACTAGAATCACAACTAACTGCTGAACAATCATCGACAGGAAAACATTGGAACTGGCCAAAAAAGGTACCCCACATCCAAAGACAAAGGGAAAGCCACAATGAGATGGTAGGAGGGGCACAATCACAATAAAATCAAATACCATAACCACTGGGTGTGTGGCTGGCAAACTGGAGAACAATTGTATCACACAAGCCCATCCACTGGAATGAAGGTTCTGAGCCCCATGTCAGGCTTCCCAGCCTGGGGGTCCAGCAATGGGAAGAGGAATTCCCAGAGAATCACACATTGAAGGCTAGCCAGATTTGATTGCAGGACTTTGACAGGACTGGGGGAAACAGAGACTCCACTCTTGGAGGGCACACACAAAGTAGTTTGCACATCAGGACCCAGGGTGAAGGAGCAGTGACCCCATAGGAGACTGAACCAGACCTACCTCCTAGTGTTGGAGGGTCTCCTGTAGAGGCAGGGGGTGGCTGTGGCTCACAGCGGGGACAAGGACACTGGCAGCATAAGTTCCAGGAAGTACTCTGTGGCGTCAGCCCTCCCAGAGTCCACCATTAGCCCCACCAAAGAAATTGTAGCTTCCAGTGATGGGTCGCCTCAGGCCAAACAACCAACAGGGAGGAAACCCAGCCCCACCCATCAGCAGACAAGTAGATTAAAGTTTTATTGAGCTCTGCCCACCAGAGCAACACCCAGCTCTACCCACCACCAGTCCCTCCATCAGGAAGCTTGCACAAGCCTCTTAGATAGCCTCATGCACCAGAGGGCAGACAGCAGAAGCAAGAAGAACTACAGTTCTGCAGCATGTGGAACAAAAACCACATTCACAGAAATATAGACAAAATAAAAAGGAAGAGAACTATATACCAGCTGAAGGAACAAGATAAAAATCCCAGAAAAACAATTAATGAAGTGAAGATAGGCAACCTTCCAGAAAAATAATTCAAAATAATGATAGTGAAGATGACCCAGCACCTTGGAAAATGAATGGAAGCAAAGATCGAGAAGATGCAAGAAGTGTTTAACAAAGACCTAGAAGAATTAAAGAACAAACAGAGATGAACAATACAATAACTGAAATGAAAACTACACTAGAAGGAAGCAATAGCAGAATAAGTGAGGCAGAAAATGGATATGTGACCTGGAAGACAGAATGGTGGAATTCACTGCTGTGGAACAGAATAAAGAAAAAAGAATGAAAAAAAATGAAGACAACCTAAGAGACCTCTGGGACAACATTAAAGGCACCAACATTCACATCATAGGGGTCCCAGAAGGAGAAGAGAGAGAAAGGACCCGAGAAAATATTTGAAGAGATTATAGTTGAAAACTTCCCTAACATGGGAAAGGAAAGAGCCACCCTATCTTTAAATGACAGGATAGACCAGACTTAATTGATATTTATAGGAGATTCCATCCGAAAAGAGCAGATTACACTTTCTTCTCAAGTGCACAGGGAACATTCTCCAGGATAGATCAAATCTTGGGTCACGAATGCAGCCTTGGTAAATTTAAGAAAATTTAAATCATATCAAGCATCTTTTCCAACCACGATGCTATGAGATTAGAAATAAATTACCGGGAAAACAATGTAAAAAACACAAACACATGGAGGCTAAACAATACGTTACTAAATAACCAAGAGATCATTGAATAAATCAAAGAGGAAATCAAAAAATACCTAGAGACAAATGACAATGAAAACACGATAATCCAAAACCTATGGGATGCAGCAAAAGCAGTTCTGAGGAAAGTTTATAGCAATAAAAACCTACCTCAAGAAAAAAGAAGAATCTCAAAGAAACAACCTAACCTTACACCTAAAGAAACTAGAGAAAGAAGAACAAAACCCAAACTTAGTAGAAGGAAAGAAATCATAAAGTTCAGAGGAGAATAAATGAAATAGAAACAAAGAAAATAATAGCAAAGATCAATAAAACTAAAAGCAGATTCTTTGAGAAGATAGACAAAATTGATAAACCTTTAGCAAGACTCATCAAGAAAAAGAGGGAGAGGACTCAAATCAATAAAATTAGAAATGAAAAAGGAGAAGTTACAACAGACACCACAGACATACAAAGCATCGTAAGAGACTACTACAAGCAACTCTGTCAATAAAATGGACAACCTGGAAGAAATGAATAAATTCTTAGAAATAGGAAATATAAACAGATATCACAAGTAATGAAACTGAAACTGTGATTAAAAATCTTCCAATGAACTAAAGTCCAGGACCCAGTGGCTTCACAGGTGAATTCTATCAAAAATTTAGAGAAGAGATAACACCCATCCTTCTCAGACTCTTCCAAAAAATTGAGGAGGAAGGAACACTCCCAAATTCATTCTATGAAGCCACAATCACCCTGATACCAAAACCAGACAGAGATATCACAAAAAAGAAAATTACAGACCAATATCACTGATATAGATGTAAAAATCCTCAACATAATACTAGCAAACAGAATCCAACAACTCATTAAAATGATCATACACCATGATCAAGTGGGATTTATCCCAGGGATGCAAGTATTCTTCAATATATGCAAATCTATCAATGTGATACACCATATTAACAAATTGAAGGAGAAAAACCATATGATCATCTCAATAGATGCAGAAAAAGCTTTTGATAAAATTTGACACCCATTTCTCATAAAAACTCTCCAGAAAGTGCGCATAGAGGGAACCCACCTCAACATAATACAGGCCATCTGTGAAGAACCCCAGCAAACATCATTCTCAATGGTGAAAATCTGAAAGCATTTCCTCCCAGATCAGGAACAAGACAAGGATGTTCACTCTCACCACGGTTATTCAACATAGTTTTGGAAGTCCTAGCCATGGCAATCAGAGAAGGAAAAGAAATAAAAGGAATACAAATTGGAAAAGAAGAAGTAACACTGTCATTGTTTGCAGATGACATGATACTACACATAGAGAATCCTAAAGATGCCACCAGCAAACCACTAGAGCTAATCAATGAATTCGGTAGAGTTGAGGATACAAAACTAATGCACAGAAATCTCTTGCATTCCTATACACTAATGATGAAAAATCTGATAAAGAAATTAAGTAAACACTCCCGTTTACGACTGCGACAAAAAGAATAAAATACCTAGGAATAAACCTACCTAGGGAGACAAAAGACCTGTATGCAGAAAACTATAAGACACCGATGAACGAAATTAAAGGTGATACAAACAGATGGAGAGATATACAATGTTCTTGGATTGGAAAAATCAATATTGTGCAAATAACTATACTACCCAAAGCAAACTACAGAGTCAATGCAATCTCTATCAAATTACCAATGGCAATTTTTACAGAACTAGAACAAAAAATCTTAAAATTTGTATGGAGACACAGAACACCCCAAATAGCCAAAGCAATCTTGAGGGGGAAAAAAACGGAGCTGGAGGAATCAGACTCCCTGACTTCAGACGTTACTACAAAGCTACAGTAATCAAGACAATATGGTACTGGCACAAACACAGAAATAGAGATCAATGGAACAGGATAGAAAGCCCAGAAATAAACCCACACGCCTATGGTCAACTAATCTATGACAGAGGAGGCAAGGATATACAATGGAGAAAAGACAGTCTCTTCAGTAAGTGGTGCTGGGAAAACTGGACAGCTACATGTAAAAGAATGAAATTAGAACACTTCCTAACACCATACACAAAAATAAACTCCTAATGGATTAAAGACCTAAATGTAAGACTGGACACTGTAAAACTCTTAAAGTAAAACATAAGAACACTCTTTTACATATATCACAGGGAGATCTTTTTTGACCCACCTCCTAGAGTAATGGAAATAAAAACAAAAATAAACAAATGGGATCTAATGAAACTTAAAACTTTTGCACAGCAAAGAAACTCTAAACAAGATAAAAAGACAAGCCTCAGGATGAGAGAAAATATTTGCAAACAAATCAATGGACAAAGGATTAAACTCCAAAACATATAAACAGCTCATGCAGCTCAATATTAAAAAACAAACAACCCAATCCAAAAATGGGCAGATGACCTAAATAGACATTTCTCCAAAGAAGACATACAGATGACCAAAAGGCACATGAAAAGCTGCTCAACATCACTAATCATTAGAGAAATGCAAATCAAAACCACAATGAGATATCACCTCACACTGGTCAGAATGGCCATCATCAAAAAATCCACAATAAATGCTGGAGAGGGTGTGGAGAAAAGGGAACCCTTTTGCACTGTTGGTGGGAATGTAAATTGATACAGCCACTATGGGGAACAGTATGGAGTTTCCTTTAAAAACTAAAAATATAGCAACCATTGACCCAGCAATACCACTATGGGGCATATACCCAGAGAAAACCATAATTCAAAATGTCACATGCACCTCAGTATTCAATGCAGCACTGTTTACAATAGCCAGGTCATGGAAGCAACCTAAATGTCCATTGACAGATGAATTGATAAAGATGTAGTACATATATACAATGGAATATTAGCCATAAAAAGGAAGAAAATTGGGTCATTTGTAGAGACATGGATGGACGTAGAGACTATCATACAGAGTGAAGTAAGTCAGAAAGAGTAAAACATTGTATATTAATGTATATATGTGGAATCTAGAAAAATGGTACTGATGAACTGAGTTGCAAGGCAGAAATAGAGACTCAGATGTAGAGAACCAACATATGGACACCATGGGGGTAAAGCGGGGGTGGTGGGTGGTGGTGGGATGAATTGGGAAAATGGAGTTTACATATATACACTAATATGTATAAAATAGGTAACTAATAAGAACCTGCTATATAAAAAAATAAAATAAAATTCAAAAAATTTAAAAAAGGAAAACAGAAAAAAAATAGACTCATTATTTTAAAAGGATAGGCAATGCAATCTAACGTGATTTCTGATAGTAAGAACAGGGAGATCTCCCTAAATTTTCAAAATATTAAACAGTATAAATAAATTATATTAGACCACAACTCAAATAATATATTTTTGGTTTAGAGACATAAAGCAGCATGGAAAACTACTTTTCATGTGTTGAATATACAAAATACTATATTTGCAAAAATTAAAATATAGTATTCTTGGAGGCTTCCCTGGTGGCACAGTGGTTGAGAGTCCGCCTGCTGATGCAGGGGACACAGGTTCGTGCCCTGGTCTGGGAAGATCCCACATGACGCGGAGCGGCTAGGCCCGTGAGCCATGGCTGCTGAGCCTGCGCATCCAGAGCCTGTGCTCCGCAACGGGAGAGGCCACAACAGTGAGAGGCCCGCGCACCACCAAAAAAAAAAAAAAAAAAACAATAATATAGTATTCTTGGTAAGGTTTTTCCCACCATTCTATTTAAAATTCCAACTACCCACTCCAACACCACACACACATATACCTGCACATACATATATACATACACACACAGTGCACATACACACACTCTTTCTTATCTGCTTTATCCTTTTCCATAGTATTTACTGCCATGAATGATGTTGAATATTTTACTTATGAGTTTTGTGCATTCTGGACTTCACTCTCTGCCATGAGAGTGGTATCTTTCATTTCCTGCTGGATCTCTAGCCCCTACTTTAATGTCCATTTCAAAATTGTTGTTCAATAAATATCACTGATTTTGTATGCAAAGAAATAAAGAAAATGCATGTAAGAAAATTTCTTACAGGCCTAAGGCTAGGTCTACATTCACAGCTGAGTCTAAGATAGTTTTGCAAATAAAAGTCGTTAAAAACTTTAAAGATATACATATATTTTGCCATTATAAAAATTTCTCAAAATTTTAAGTGAATTTATTTAAAGCCAAAATAATTTGAAATGTGCTTTTATTTTTTTCTTGATTAAGATTTTTTTGGAAATTGGTATGACTAATTGTTAATTCAGAAACCTGAGCAGTATATGTATATTTGCTAGATCCAACTATTTAATCTGATCATAAGTAGTAAAGTTTAATTAATATTAGCAAATAATTAATTAGCATTCAGTTATTATTAATGCTAACAGTGTGTTTAATAACATCAAAGGCTTTAATGCCATTGCTAAGATAACATGTAGAGATCCTATTATATGTATTCTATTTTCTTTCAATGTCTGTTACTTTGATTTTGAGGAACATGGCACCATTCTGCAGTACTGAAAGGCAGTATAGCATAGCAAGTGACACTAAAATGTTTGTCATACAAATACACTCTTAAGCATAACTTCTCTTGGGCAACTTAATCACTTATGCCTTATGGGGAAGAAGAGTACTGACTTCATAAATGTAAAAGTATAGTTAAGTTCTCAACAAACATTGACTATTTTTACTATGAAAGAAAAATATTGTCTTTGTGTGTGCATGATAGATTGTGAAAAAAAAATGTAGTATGTATGTAACATTCAGTCACTGATCATCAGTGCAAAATGCACTATGTTTATGTTTTCCCTTTGCCCAAGATAGCTATACTTGCTGTCCATTCATTTGTTTTAACTTTCCACAAGTTTGACACTCCTCCTTTCAGCAGATCTTTTTAAAAAGACTCATGAGCTTTGTTATTTCACTTAAGAAATTTAACCATCTTTAACTCTGTGAAGGGGAGATTGTTTTCATTTTCTCATGTTCTCAAAATTTATTCAGGAGTCTGTGGAAAGAGTGAGCAGAATACAAATTAAATCATGGACTTTGAGTAAAAAAATTATAACTATACTTCCAGTGTGCTAGTAGGCAAATGACTCATTTTTCAACATATTATGGAGCAGAAAATTTCTCATATAAACACCAAATGTTTAACACTAGGTACTCTGCATGCCTACAAATTAATTACATCCAAAAGAACAAAAAAAATGTCAAATAAACCAGTATAAAGAACATTTGAATTGGCTTAGAAAACAAATGTCACATAAAGAAAGACTTTTAGTTTTATTTTAACTTACCCCCCCCCCCAAAGTGCAAAATGTATCGGGATTATGGTTATATATTGGTAGGATTGATTTATTTTCTCACTATATAGACTGTTGTTTGCAATATCCAGTAAACTTTCTTGTTCTTTAACCTTGATATTTAAGACTTACTGTTTAATAACTCTAGTAACTCTAGCATTTACCTCTGTTACTATCATTAAAGAAAATTTAACTTTTGAATTAGGAAAGGCATAACAAGGAGCAATATTTCTAAATTATTACAATTATTTAATTTTTAAATTTAACAAATGTGGTCTTCATTAAGACATAAGCCAGAGATGATACTACATCAATTTTTAAGAAAACTTAAGAAAATAAAATGTGTTCAGTCTTTTCACTGTTACATTTTAAAATTTTGCTCTCGACAATAATTCAGTTCAAAGAAAATAATTATGCCTGGAAAAATACCAAAAATTCATTTTCTACTAATTGTATGTTATTCTACAAAATTCTCATAAGTCTTTATTCTTACATTATGTTACCCTTGCACAGCATCATGAAAATGTAGTTATTTTGTGTTTTCCTTACCATAAAACACCTGTGGCATAAAGAATTAAATAGTCATAGTTTACAGCTTACATAATTTCCCTAATTAGATGTTGAAAGGATTCAAAAGATCCAGATACAGTACTTTTACATCACGGAAGTTAGAGAAGATATGAAAGGATCAGCTACTTGCACATCGGAAATATTTATATAGTTATTTTTATGTAGGGGTCTAAGCACATCAAGTATCTGAAGGATATTGCTAGCTCATAGAAAATCTTATGAAAATTAAAACAAATTTTTTAAAGAAAAAAAAACAAGCAAAAAGAACCAATTCCTGAAGACATTTACTTACTCATTTGGAAAATTATCATTCTAAATAAAACAATCAGTAATGTCTCTGATGTGAATGGTGGCTGTTAAATGTGGTGCCTCGTGCAGTACATAACTGCACGACTATAGTTCTGACCCAGTGTGTCTTCATGGAGCCAATGTTATCAGTTCAAGCAAAATATACACATATTTTACCACTGACACACAGCTTAAACTTTAGCAGTAATAACCTAGGGGGACAATCAGTTCCATGTCTTTCTTTCTCTTGGATTTTGGTGTTGCCAGAAATCCTTGCTATTCCTTGACTTGTACAGACATCACTCCAAGCTCTGCCTCTGTTATTAGATGGACTCCTTCCCTGTGTTTTCCCTCTATTTCTTGATTTCTTCCCTTCTTACAAAGAAACCAGTCATATTGTATTAAGGATTCACCCTAGTCTGTATAAACTCATCTTAACTTACATCTCACTTATTTCTGCAGAGATCATTTTCAAATAGGTTACATTCATGACACAAACAAATGGAAAGATACTGTGTTCTTGGATTGAAAGAATCAATATTGTCAAAATGCCTATACTACCCAAGGCAATCCACAGATTCAATGAAATTCCTATCAAATTACCAATGGCATTTTTCACACAACTAGAACAAAAAAAAAATTTTAAGTTTCCATGGAAACACAAAAGACCCCAAATAGCCAAAGCAATCTTGAGAAAGAAAAACAGAGCTGGAGGAATCAGGCTCCCTGACTTCAAACTATACTACAAAGCTATTGTAATCCAAACAGTATGGTACTGGCACAAAATCAGAAATATAGGTCAATGGAACAGGATAGAAAGCCAAAAAATAAACACACACACATATGGTCAATTAATCTGTGACAAAGGAGACAAGACACAACAATGGAGAAAAGACAGTCTCTTCAATAAGTGGTGCCAGGAAAACTGGACAGCTACATGTAAAAGAATGAAATTAGAAAATTCTCTAATACCATACACAAAAATAAACTCAAAATGGATTAAAGACCTAAATGTAAAACCTGATACTATAAAACTCCTAGAAGAAAACACAGGCAGAACACTCTTTGACATAAATTTCAGCAAAATCTTTTTCAATCTGTCTCCTAGAGTAATGGAAATAAAAACAAAAATAATCAAATGGGACCTAATTTAACTTAAAATCTTTTACACAGCAACAACAAAAACACATAAACAAAATAAAAAGACAACACACAGATGGGAAAAAAAATTTGCAAATGATGCGACTGTCAAGGAATTAGTCTCCAAAATTTACAGACAGCTCATGCAACTCAATATCAAAAAAACAACCCAATCAAAAAATGGACAGAAGATCTAAGAAGACATTTCTCCAAAGACATACAGGTGGCCAAAAGGCACATGAAAAGATGCTCAGCATTGCTAATTATTAGAGAAATGAAAATCAAAACTACCATGAGTTATCACCTCACACTGGTCTGAATAGCCATCATCAAGAAATCTACCAACATTCAATGCTGGAGAGTGTGTGGAGAAAAGGGAACCCTATTGCACTGTTGGTGGGAATGTAAATTGATACAGGCACTATGGAGAACAGTATGGAGGTTCCTTAAAAAACTAAAAGCTATCATATGATCCTCCATACCCACTCCTGGGCATATATCCAGAGGAAACTATAATTCAAAGAGATACATGCAACCCAGTGTTCATTGCAGCGCTGTTTACAATAGCCAAGGCAAGGAATAACCTAAATGTCCATCAACAGATGACTGGATAAGGAAGATGTGGTACATAGATACAGTGGAATATTACTCAGCCATAAGAAAGAATGAAATAATGCCATTTGTAGCAACATGGATGGACCTAGAGATAGTCATACCAAGTGAGATAAGCTACACAGGGAAAGACAAATATCATATGATATTGCTTATATGTGGACTTTTTAAAAAAATACATATAAATTAACATACAAGACAGAAATGGACTCAGAAACATAGAAAACAAATTTATGCTTATCAAATGGGAAAGGTGGTAGGAGAGATAAGTTAGGAGTTTGAGATTAACATATACACACTACTATATATAAAATAGTTAACCAACAAGGACAAAATGAAAAACAAAAAAACAATTAGGTACATTCATAGAACCAGGGGTTAGGATTCCCACATATCTCCTTAGAGGACACAATTTAACCCACAATAGAAGACATCTTTTCCACTGAGTGCACTGAACACTGGCAATAGGGAGAGAGATTGGCAATCAGTGAAATGTCAAAAGACTGTATACTATCCCTTCCACTCACAGACCACTTGTGGAGCATCTTAAAATAGCTAAAAAGATTCTCCTTTTATCATCCCTTCAGGTTCACAAAGACAAATCCCTTAAGATCTGAGAAAGCTGGCATAAAACCCTAATGAAAATAGTATGTTACTTTGGAATATGCTGTTTTCCGTTCTTTATTATAATAAATAAATATTTGTGAGAATTCTTTAAACAAATATGCAATTTTTTAAAAACAAATTTTTTGTTTTCTTTGTAAGACTTTTAAGTTTCCTCCATGAACTGGACCATGATTTTTTAAATTAAGTTTTTTAAAAAAAATCTGTATAGCAGTAATTTATCTTTTTTATTTTTTTAAATATAAATAGCCAATATCATTGGTAGTAAAATGTTATGTGTGCGTTTGTGTGTGTACATGTGTGTTTTATTATTCTTCTTTTACTACCCGTTTATTAGTGGAAAACAGGGCCTTTGTTTGGAATTATTGGGAGGTTTTTACAGTAAAGGATAATTTAAGAATAAATAGGATAATTATGGTCACGAAGTAGCTGACTATCCAACAATTTCTTCCACTAGGCAACTTTACCTTGGCATATTTCAAAGAAAAAGAAGGTACTTTTACCCTTAGATTGATAGTCTTTTTAAAAATTCTTCATTTTTGTTATGTATTACATAACATAACTTCATTTTGTTATGTATTATGCAGTTTCCATTTCAGTATAACAAATGCAGTCAATCATTTAGTGGGAAAATTGTTTCTTTAAGCATATGTGTATCTTGGGAATAACTATATGTAAACAGACAATTGCAAGCCTCTTTCCAATACTCAGTTTAGCTTGGTAAAATTAACATGATAATTAAAAACTTCATATCCTCCTAGTCTTATTTTCTGTCTAGCATACTTTTTTTTAATCACTATATTCTTTTTATTTTTTACAACTCAATCTAGAAGCATTTTTGTGATTATCCTTATAACTGAGTAATTTCGTTATTTTCCGATGAAAACAAGTTATCCTTTAATTCTGCTTGATATGTCTACACACTATGTACATGTTGATTTAATTCCTTTCTTGGATACCATCCCAGATGACAAAATTTTTCTGAAGTAGTATATCAGAGGTCAGGAACATATTCTCAAGGTCTACTCAGGCAAGAATATTAGGTACTGAATTAGAATATTATAAGTAAGTAAATTATCTAATATGCTAGAAAGTGAAGGTGCTATGGGGAGAAAGGAAAAAAAGATAAAGTAAAGAGGATAAGGAGTGTTTTGACAAATATTGGGGATTTTTAAGTAGGGCAGCTGTTGAGAAGGCAAGATTTGTGTGAAAACTTCGAGAGATAAAAGTAGATTACAAGTAGATGAAATAAAGACCTTAACTCAGAAGAATGTCCAGAATCTTTGAGAAACAACGAGACCATTGTGACTGAAATAGAATAAACTAAGGAAAAAGTAAGAAAAAAAACTTCAGACACTGCGTGGGAGGCCAGATCATGTGAGGATCTTTGACATTTACAGTCAGTTCTGCAGGATTAGAGAAATGGAATGGCATCATGTTATTTATAAATATTTTTTTTAAGAATGACTCCATCCTCAGTATTAAGAGAAAATTTTAGGTACTAAAGCAGAAACTGCACTTTTCAGCTGTTCGAGTAGAGTATGGATCATGGTGTTAGCATGGATTTCCACCATGGATTGAATATGGGGTTTAAGATGTGGGGTAAGAATGAGACAAAGAATCCTGTAGGAATCTTATAGTTTTGGCTTGGTGGTATTATCATCAGCTGGGAAGAAAGAATGAGATTAAGAAAGATGAAGAGAATATCAGGAGTTTAACATTTAGCATATTACATCCAATATCTTAAATATTCTGTTATATATAGATGTATGTATGGGTTTGGGAGAAAGAGGGTTAGAGACACACATTTTGGATTTGTTTGCATATATAGTAATTATTTAAAGCTCTTGGGCAGGAAGAGATTACCCAAAGAATAAGTATAAAGAGCAGATAAAGAAAAAGAACTGAGTTCTGATGCAGGGGATAAGAGGAGGGAGCAGCAAAGGAGCTACCAGTGAGATAAGATGTGAGATCCAGAAAAATCTACTGAAGGAAATACATCAAGAAGGAAGAAGTGATACATTGTTTCAAAGCTAAGAAATACTTAAATTACCTGGATTTGGATTAGGATGCTTTTCTGTCACCTTGGTAAGCTAAGTAGATGATGTCTGTGTAGGTGAAGTTAATCTAATACATGGAGAAGATGCAGCTGATGCATGTGAATTCCTAAATCTCAACTTCTTAGGGAAAATTTATACCCTCTAAAACCTATACATTTGTTTCTTCTTTGCAGTCTCAAAGAGATTTGAATGATTCTGTCTTTCTCCTGGGATAGCTAATGGCCTAGTTTGGAAATATGGATTTAAAACAAATAAGGAGAAACAGACAGACAGAGACAGAGGAAAAGAAAATGTCTTCCTGTAGTAGAAATGTTTTCTAATATTTTCAACCATAAGAAATTTGACTCATTTATAAATACTTGGTTAATTCAACAACAATTCTCTGTGGGACTAGAAAACGTCTTAGGTGCTGATGGTAAATTGATGAACAATTTAAGAATAGCTGACCTCAGGGAGTACACTAATGTAGGAGGTGATATTAAGCAAACAATTTCACAAAGATATTCTTAAATATGTAACAGTTTGTAAATACTTGCAAAGATTGGCTTAAAGACAATATGGAGATAAAATGTTTCTAATGTCAATATAATTCATCATAAAATACTGACTACAAAACAGTAACCGTCAAGATATGGGATAATTAGCCTTGAGATTATGGACAGGCTTCAAATGATCTAAGTCTCCGAAACTACATGCAAAATCTTGTGAGTGTGTGAACAAGCAGTTTCCCCAGTGAGTAGGCTGATAGCTATCATCTACTGCCAAGCAGTCCTTTGACCTCAGAAGTTTATGAACAGTACTCCACATGAATGATAAAATGCTATTTCAAACATCCTACAGTTTCTAAATAGCCAGATGTTTGGAAGCATGAGGATACATATATGGATGACTGACTAAATTTCAGATTCATATGGATGTTTAGACAGCAAGTACTCTGTGTAAGAAATGCAAATTAGCTCATTAGTTTGGAGATAAAGCAATTAATGCTGGAATATGACCAAGCATTAAGATTCAAAGGGTGAAATGACGATAAAAATCCTCCTTTCTTGAAGGTTGATGGGCTTTGCTTAAGATTTTGTAAGGGACATAAGCCAAGAGAATAATAACTTCAGTAGGATTTAATTAAATACCCACTTTCTTCAAACTTTATGTTAAATCTTAAGGTAGGCACATAGATACTAACAAATTGATAAACATACTTTATTTATAGCTATGGAAATTGTGTAATACACAATACTGAATTTTTAAGAATACAGAGCAGAAAAAAACCTTGAGGTTCCATTTAGTTTTGTTTCTCAACTCTACCCCCATTTTACCAATGGACAAACAGGGTATCTTCATTGATTTACTTATCCACAAATATTTATTACTTGCCTGCTCTATACAGGTCACTGTTCTAGGAGAGAGGGTAAAAGCAAAGAGTGGCAAAGTACAGATTCATGTTCCTTTCTAAATTTAGTAGCTGGAGATTCCTCCTTGACTACTTTTAAACATTATAACTTAGAAGTTCTGGTTTTTGAGAGGGGTGGCAGAGATTATCTTGTCTGCTCAGTGTACCTTCTTGATTGAATGTTTCGAAGACATTCCTTAAACCCCAAAGTCTCCCATTCCTTCTTCAAAGATCTAAATATATTTCCCCTAAATAAAATGTTATAATATTTCCACTCTTCACCCAAACCTAACCTTTAAATATTTTTGAATTCGTTTTTCTCTATAGTTATTTGATTTTGTGTGTGTGTGTGTGTGTGTGTGTGTGTGTGTGTGTGTGTGTGTGTGTGGTTTGAATTCTTCAGCTTATTATGGTTCAGCATGAATCACAGCTGGCAGGTGGTCACAAAAGCTGGTGCAACAAAACTAATGGAGCTGGAAATTAGTACTTTATCTGAAGATCTGGCCTGTTAATCTTCCTCTGAAATTATTTATTTGCTCTGTATAAAAATCAGACTCTTCATTAGTTATATACATTTTTTAAAATATTTAATTATATTTCTATTGCTGTTGAATTATGGTCTTTACTCAGGATGTAAAAACAAAGCAGAACAAAATGCACGTGGAACATTGGCTTAGCAGGTTGGTTATGAGGGAGAAGCTCGGTTCTGTCATCTCATCACACTCCAGACATAGGACTTTCTTTTCTGGAGTCTCAGGATTACTTTTTAGTGAAACTTGCCATGTAGCAATGAGTTAATCCTCATGATTAAACTTAAATATAAACTTCACAACTATAGAAAACTCTGAGAAAACTGAGTGATGTATTTTCTCTTTTTTACTGAGAAGGCCACTTGGTATCATCTTGTGGGTGATTTTCAAGGACAACAAGCAAGAAAGTGATTAGGGTACAGTGCCTAATACTGTAGTAATAGTCTTTGTGTCTTAACACTGAAGATCTAGTCCTTCAGCCCATCCAGGCAAAAAATAATAATTTCTCAATATTTTTCCACATAAAACAGATCAAATAGTCTACATTATGGTCTATATCTGATTGAATACATTTTTATTCAATTATCTGAAGTGAACATATATTTTAGAGTTTTTTCAAACAGAAACATAATCTAAGAAAATATTATTTATATGTCTTAGATATTTTACTCACAAATATTTTAATCATTTTGTTAATGCATTTATAGAAATTTTACTATAGTTATGTTTAATATCTTAAGAATAACTTAAATCCTAAATACCTGTTTATGTACCACTGAGAGTTCCAGAAATTCAGACATAAACTCATCAGGGAAACAGATGAGAGCTTACAGGTTGAGGAACACATTTTCTAAAAGAGTTATAGTGAACAGTCTGACCTCTAGGCTGCTGACTTTTTTTTACATTAAATCTTTTAAAATTCTGAGTTTGCAATAGGACTCAGTTTGGTGGGGACAGAACTTGATTGGTGCTTTAATTATGAGTGATTTGAAAATACAATTTTTAAAAATATAAAGATAATCTACATTTTGGTAAATGACAATAGAAAGAGACATAAATTGCATTTTTTTGTCACTGTATTTTGCAAATCAAATATTTTCCACCCTATAGTAAATTACTTGCAGCAGCATGTTATTCAGAATATATTATAGCCTTAATACAGAAAAAAACATGCAGATCTCTGTTATGGGGAAAAGCTTCTAAAGAAATATCAGTACTGAGAACTCTTAGCTCTCTACATGAAATTCTAAGCTTATAAATCACCTTCTTCATATGATATCCTTTATCTGTTCCACTTGTTCCTTAGGTTCTATTTGGCTACCATATTCTAAAGAGATAAACTCATGTGTATTTTTCCAGTAACAAAATTAAAGCCTAAAAATAATATCTGTGGAGGGGTTTTGAAAATTGTAAATCATCAACCATATAAATGTTTTAGTTTTAAATTATTAACTGATAAGAGTAAACATGTATCAACAGTCCAGATGTTTTCAGAGTAAAATGCTAATGCCTCTTTGAGGAAAAAAGACAAATATAGTAATATATGTAAGTTTGTATTGTGAACATGTTAAATTATAGGTGTTTTACTCCTGTTTACTTCCCAAGGGTTAAATGGAGGGAAAAAATAATAACAGTTACAGAAAGTGTAATAAGTAGACAATTTTCTTTTTAAGGTCAGGGAGAAAATTAGCCATAATTTTGCCTTAGAGTGGAGGTGGGAAAATGCATTCTTATTTTAAAAGTTTAGTAGTTCCTCTTCGATACTCTTTATGATAGGGAATTAAAGACATACCAAAAAAATGATGCTAAATATCAACTAATAAAATTAAAATTTTCTTAACCTTTAAAGACTCATCTTTTACATCTGAGCAGTTCAATATTTGGGGGAGATTGTACAAATTGTAAAATATTTTTAAAATATTAGGTGGAATAACTCTGTCTCCTGATTCTTACATGACTCAGTGATTATATGTGTATGGATGAGTGATATTTTTACTTTTTTTTTTTTTTTTTGCGGTATGCGGGCCTCTCACTGTTGTGGCCTCTCCCGTTGCGGAGCACAGGCTCCGGACACGCAGGATCAGCGGCCATGACTCACGGGCCCAGCCGCTCCGCGGCATGTGGGATCTTCCCAGACCGGGGCACAAACCCGTGTCCCCTTCATCGGCAGGCGGACTCTCAACCACTGCGCCACCAGGGAAGCCCGAATGTGTGATATTTTTAAATTCCTGGAAATGAACCATTATGCATTGGGCCTAAGACATGGGAAAAGGATGGCTTGACGTTCTATTTCCTCTTGGAAATGGAATCTTCTCTACAACAGGAAAGATGAAAATATTAAGTTCTCTTTGGGTGCATGAGAAAAAAATTCAGGAAGAAGTACCATGATAAAAATAGTATTTCGGGGCTTTCCTGGTGGCGCAGTGGTTGAGAGTCCGCCTGCCGATGCAGGGGACACGGGCCTGGTCTGGGAAGATCCCACATGCCGTGGAGCGGCTAGGCCTGTGAGCCATGCCGCTGAGCCTGCGGGTCCGGAGGCTGTGCTCTGCAACGGGAGAGGCCACAACAGTGAGAGGCCCGCGTACCGCAAAAAAAAAAAAAAAAAAAAAAAAAAATAGTATTTCGTTTCCAAATATTTGAAAATGAATGCTATATAAATAATAATTGGCAGAATTTTTCCTAATATTCGTTAAGATGTTTATTATTTAGTTTCAGAGAATATTTAAGGTGCTTAGCATTGCCCCTGAATCTTCTGACTTGCCTTGTTTTGGTGTATCCTATCAAAATGAAAAATGTTACTTTAAATAAGCCATGTTCATTTAAGTGTTTCACTTTTAAGTTGGGAAAATTGCAGTTAAAGATATACAGATTTCTTTATTTTCATGAGCAGTTAATTCTGTTATTGGAAGAAGATTGAAATCTATATTACTGAAAAACCAAAAACCAAACACAAAAATGAGACCAAACAAAAACAGCAATATAAACAAAATATAATAATTTTGTATTCTTCTTTGGAGTTCCTTCTGTGAACTCCAAACAAGAAATTAATAATTTTTTAGATTTAAAAGGAAAACAATATATGCAGTATTCATATTGACTTTCCTTTAATTACAAAGCTTAAATGATGACAGTTTCTTTAGTATATTTGGAAAAATCATAAAACAGATTTGTATTATTATTGTTGTGTTACATATCTTTTGTTAAATTTTTGTTATCTAATAGGTTTACATTGACAAAAATTAATTTATAATTGCAAAGCTGCCCATGATGTAACAATGGAACAAAATTATGAAGTGTTAGAACAAGCCTTGGGCAGAGCCAAATCACTGTGAAAAACCATCATTTTTGCCACTCAACTTCTAAAATGAATCTCAGAAATGAACCATTCTTTAACTCTGATAGATTCTTCCCCATCATGGTAATTGGAGAAGGATAAATAGCCTTCTGGTGATATCCTGCATAGAGTTTAGGTCAGTGCCTTTTCTCAGAACCATGAATTTCTAGGGCATTGTAACTCCTCTCTGAACACTATAGACTACATTCTTGGCAGCTCTAACAATGTTTTCTATGATATAAATTTAAGATGCAGGTTTGCATAAATTTTTTAGAGATGACAGAAATAGCACATAATAGTACTCTAGACATAATACAACAAATTTTATTTTCTAGTTAAGGGTACTGAGTCTAGGAAGCTGAATGCATTACATGAGAAAGGTTGAAAAAAATCCCTGTCTCTTATCCTAGGATATCTTGTTGGATCCTTCTGCTCAATGTTTAAAGTAATTACTCTTTTAGAAGATGCTTAGGATAAAAGTAAATATCAGATAAATAAGCAAGTAGTGAGTATGTAATCCTTACTGTGACATCACCAAATAGGCAAAGCAAAGGGCAGTGGGACAATGAGTTTCCCATTTATTCATTCATTTATTCATTCACCAAGAATGCCACTAGGGAAATGTTACTCTTATTAAGAATACTACATTGAAAGACTAGAATAAAAATGGCTAAATTTTATGTACTTAACAATGGATAACTTTAGGGAACCTATGTAAGTTTCAGTGGTTCTGTGAGGCAATATATATATATTTTTTAATCCCTATATTGGTATTTCTACCTGGGTCATTTACAATGATTTCAAATTTCCAAAAAAGTCAAAGCTTAATCCTGAGTTGACTCTTAATATTATTCAGATTGTTCTCATGTGATAAAGCTAAGGCATTGCACTCAACTTCACACACCCATTTAATATATGCATGAACAGCATATAAACAGACACACACATATACACACACTCAAACACTGGGTCATACTAGAATCAATAAAAAGGAGTATCGTTCTACCTAATTTGCAAATGTTATTCACTATACCTATAATCCACAATCTCCCTAAATGTAGAGCTATCTAGATATATAGGATGAGGCTTTAAGCATAAATAAGTAAATTTTAATTGTATTAAGTTTACATTTACTATCAGATTTATTATTGATACCATCTTTACCAGGTTTTCCATTGGCATGTATCAGTGGAGGTTTTTTGTTTGTTTGTTTCTTCCTCTCAGATTCTACAACTTACTTTTAACATTAAACATGTTTTCAGCAAAGTGGCTAAGTCTGCTGCCAGTTATTATGAATTTCTATAATAATAGCAAACCATTATAAGGTCTATTTAAGCTGATGTTCCATTTCTATTTGCTGTTTATTAATAAGACAGTGATATGCAGGAAAAAATATATCTTCAAGGGAAATTCAGTACATTGGGAAAAATAATTTTATATATTAAAACCAAACAAAAACCAACCTGATAACATAAAACTTTGTTCGAAAATTCATTTGCTTGAGTATAAAATTGATACAATATTAAGACCTTAAATTCTTTGAGTTGCTCTTTTTTTCAAAATAATCAAACTAGGCCCAAAGCCATTATGCCTAACTTTTTAAGCTATTTCAAACCCACATATCCAATTAGGATATTTTCTGACTTCATATTTTGTTTTTAAATTAAGTTTTAAAAGCTGGGAGAGAAGGGATGTTCATTTTTCTTTTTCATCCAATTTTTTTGTGTTAATTTCTTTCTTTCAGTGTGATCCACACAGATACTAAACTCAGAGGTCTGACAAGTAGTAAAGTTATAACTGTGGTATTATATATTTTTCATAGATGCATGTTACTTAAAATAGCAAAAGTGTTTTCTTTGAGTACTAACTGACCACTATTAATTATATATAAAATTATCATGGCAAAATGTCCTCTTCGAGTGACATCAACATCATGGCAACATAAGACTTCCCTCCGTCTTATCCCTGCTTTTAGCAACTAAAATTTGGCATCCATCATGGATAAAAGAGTCTCTGTGGAAGTTGTGGAATCTAGCACCGTATGCTAAGGGACCCCAGAGGAATCTCACCCACCTGTGCATCAGGTAATATGCAGACAGACTTTAGTATGGGCCGTGGAACCAGCAAGAGCCTGTGAACTGGTCTCAGCCCCTCTCTACCACAATGGGGATACCTGGAGGTCACTGACTTGGGAAGACACCCACAGACAAGAAAGCCTTTGTAGAATTCCAGGTTTCCTGAGGAGACATTCCAGAACTTCATTGGAGAAAGAAAAAGAAAAAATCCCCCCAAAACAAACAGAGATTTTATACATTGGAGAGGGTAAGAGGAACTTTGCAAGCACTGCATCACCCCCAAGGTGATAGAATATGGGGCTGAACTAGCTGGCTGCCACCTCTTCCACAGGGGAAAGAGAGAGCACATGTCTCTAATTGCAGATGACATGATATTTATGTAGAAAACCCTATAGACTCCTTCGAAAAACCACTAGAACTAATAAATTCAGTAGAGATGCAGGATACAATTCAATACACAAAATTACATTTCCATACAATAATAACAAACTGTCAGAAAGAGAAATTAAGAAAACAATTTGTTTATAATTGCATCAAAAAGAATAAATACCTGGGAATAAATTTAACTCAGGAGGTAAAGGAACTGTGCATTGAAAACTATAAGATATTGATGAAAGAAATTGAAGATGACACAAATAAATGGAAAGATTTTTTCCATGCTCATGGATTGGAAGAATTAATATTGTTTAAATGTCCATCCAATGCAGTTCTTATGAAAACCCCATAGACTTTTTTTTTTTTTACAGAAATAGAGAAAACAATCCTAGAATTTATATGGAACCACAAAAGACCTTGAAAAGCCAAAGCCATCTTGAGAAAGAAGGACAAAGCTGGAGGCATCACAATCCCTGAATTTAAAGTATATTACAAAGCTACTATAATCAAAGCAGCATTGTATTGGCATAAAAGCAGAGACATAGCTCAATGGAACAGAATACAGCCCAGAAATAAACTCATGCATATATGGTCAATTAATTTACAACAAAGCCTGCAAGAATATATAATGGGGAAGGAGTAGTCTCTTTATTAAGGAGCATTGGGAAAGGTGGATAACCACAGAAAATGCAGAAAAATGAAACTAGACCACCTTCTCACACTCACAAAAATCAAATTGAAATGAATTAAAGACTTGAAACTGTAAAACTCTTAGAAGAAAACAGGAAAAAATCTCTTTAATGGTGGTCTTGACAATGACTTTTTGCATATGACACCAAAGGCATAAGCAACAAAAGAAAACATATCAAGGGAGACTGCATCAAATTTAAAAGCTTCTGCACAGCAAAAGAAGCCGTCAACAAAATGAACAAGCAACCTAAGATATAAGAGAAAATATTTGCAAATGATATATATGATAAGGAGTCAACATCTAAAATATAGAAAGAACTCAATAGCAAAGAAATCAACCCAATTTAAAATTGGGCCAAAAAACTGAATATACATTAATTCCAAAGAAGCCATTCAAGTGGACAAGAAGTACATGAAAACATGTAGTCATCAGGGAAATGAAAATCAAAGCAACAGTGAGGTATCACCTCTGACTTATTAGAATGGCAATCATCAAGAAGACTTTTGTAGAGAAGAGGAAACCCTTATGTATTGTTGGTGGGACTGTAAATTGCTTTAGCCACTATGGAAAACAGTATGGAGATTTCTCAAAAAAGTAAAAATAGAAATACACTATGACCCAGTAATTCCACTTCTGGGTATACATCCAAAGGGAGTGAAAACAGGTTATCAGTAAGATATTTGCACTCCCATATTTATGCATAAGTATTCACAATAACCAAGATATGGAAACAACCTAAGTGTCAGCTGATGAATGGAGAAAGAAGACATGCAATATTATTCAGCCATAAGGAGATGTAAATCCTGCCATTTGCAACAAAATGCATGGATCTTGACGGCATTATGCTAAGTGAAATAGGTCAGACAGATACAGTGATGTATCTTTTATATATGAAATTTTAAAAAGCCAAATTCATTGTAAAAGAGAGTGGAATGCTGGTTACCAGGGGCTGGGGTATGGGGAATTGGAAAGGTGTTATTAAAATGGTACAAACTTGCAGCTAGAAGATGAATAAGTTCTGGGGATCTAATGATAACTTTGAGATTGTAGTCAACAATACTGTATTATATACTTCAACATTGCTAAGAGACTAGATCATAAATGTTCTTACTACAAAAAAGAAATGGTAATTACGTGATAGTATAGAAGTGTTAGCTAATGCTATGGTGATAATCATATTGTAATATATAAATATATCAAATCAACATACTGTACACCTTAAACTTACACAATGTAAAAGCTTTTATATCTCTATAAAAAATTACATAAAATATAAAGCTCTCTTTTCTCAAAAAAGAAATCTACCTACTGGATGTAAGGACAGCAAATGATTTCATCCAAACTGAAATGTGGGCAAAAATTAGTGTAAAACACTGGTAGGAAAATGAAATGCAAAAGCCACATTTATGTTTAGCCACTAGTCCAATCCCACTAACTTCTCTCGCGTCATCGTTTTCCTCCGGAAATTCAGGGTTCACATCAACAACAGTACACCTATGAATTATTAGAAAAGTGAGGTAAAAATGTGGGACAAAGAACAGCCTGGAAAAAGCTACAAAACTATAAAAAGTTGTTTCTGGTGTCCTCCCTTCCTCCTCCTCTACCACCTCAGGTTTTCTACTGTACATCCTCTTTCCTTGAAAACAAAACAAAACAAAAACAAAGCCTCATTTTTATAACTTCCGTAGTTGAATAGCAGGTGGTGTCATTTTTGCCTCCTGTTATTGACAGTGTGTTAGAAATCTGTCTACTCTTTTAGATTAGTAAAATACATGTAATGCAAAATGTCTATCAATGTTAACCTAGAGTCAGCATTCGGGATTTAGATGTTTAATTGAAGTTTCTTTTCATTTTCAAGCTATTCTGTCAAATATGGATGAGGCATTTTATTGTTGTAAATGCACATGCTTGTTCTGTATGGTACATGAAAGGTCAAAGCAATTTATATCTGCTTCTTCAAAATATTTTACTTCAGAGAGATCCCTTGATTAATATTTTATTCAAATAGATTTATTTCATAAATTTTATTTTTTGGAACTTTGCCCCTTCAGGTTTACCTGGCTCTAAGAAATTACATTCTGCGACTTCTCCTGAAATAGCAAAATGTCAGGGGAGGGAGGTGGCTGTCAACGTGATCATAAAACCTGAAGAGTTCTGATATATCTCAGATAAGCATCCAGGCTTACCTGTGATTATCAGCTTTGAATTAAACACCTGATCTTTTACCAATCCTTAGGACAAAACACACTGTATCATGCTTCTCTCTATTTAGGTATCTATTACATATTAGATATGCTTTTAAATTTTAAACAGGTAGTAAGTAACTTGATTTTGAATGAGCATACTTGATATGGTAAATTTTTAATAAAATGCAGAAATTTAAATACACACTTTTGATAGATTTACTATTTGTAAAATTCTAAGTAAATAGTTATAATGCTTCTGTTTCTTTGTGAAGTGATGTATGTTTGGACACAAAGTGCATTAATTGCTTAAGGAAATGAGTAATATAACCAGAAGAAGGAGTAAAAAATTAAATGGTCAGTGACACACTGAATTCCCAGTATAGTTGTATCACTATTCCTATTTTACAAATAAGTAAAATTGAGCCTCATGCAGGGTAAGTATTCTCAAAGGATAAAGTTTTCACTTAGTCAAAGTTTATTTGCAATAATAATGATTATTAACACAATCATTATCAACATGAAAATGATGTTAGCTACTATTTATTGAGACATATTATATCTGAGGGAAAATACCAAGGGATTTATGCACATTATCTCATACTCCTCCAATGAACCAAGAATGTAGGTATAATTATTTGTAGAGTGATTTTATAACCCACATTGTATGACCAGTTGCATGCACTGTTTTGAATTGACTCAAGATCCCAAGGTCTTAATCATTAAAATAAGTTTCTAGGTGTTATACTGACAAACATGATACATAAAATGAGAAAGAGATACATTTCTAAAAAGTGTCCTCATCTTTGAGAATATACAATGGTTTCAAGATTAATAAGTGTATGAGAACTCTTTGACAAGTAGTTGTTCTTCAGAATACAAAGGTGATTAAAACAAAATGAGAATGAGATCAGGAAAACATTCAAATACAGTATGGCTTCAACTTTTGTGTATGAAAACGTGGCTGGGTAGCAGCTTTATAATCTTATTTTTTAAACTTAATTTCACACCTAAGACAACTATGCAGAATGCATAAAACACAAAAAGAACAATTTAAAACATTGGAAATCACCTAATCAGCCATGACATAGTGTGTCAAGATCTCAGAGTAAAAGCAAGTGCAATGAAATGAGCCATGTTCTAAGACCCTGTTGTCTTATTTGTGGCAGGGGCATGAGAGACTGATAGAAAGCTGAATCTTAGAGCACATGGCTCTGTGATGTGATGGAATTATTACATCCCCTCTGTAGGAATATCCAGAGCCTGTGACAGCAGTCACACACAACGACAGGCTTGGGATTTTGACTAGGAAGCGGCATCAAACAACAAAACCAAATTGAAAAACAGTATAAACTGAATCATAATTGATACTGACAATGAAAGGTATCAAACATCATTATGATAATAACTATGATTAACATATTAAGGAAAGGAGACCAAAAATAATTTCCCCACAGAACGTGAATATATTAGAAAAGGACATCCTAGAAGTGAAAAAATAAAATAACTAAGCTTAAGTATTATAGAGATGGGATTAAAGAGCAGAGTACGTACAATGGAGAATTGGTAAAGTGGAAGTTATATCAGTACAAAATACCTGGATTAAAGCATAAATAGGGAAACATCTTTATAAATACAGAAAGATGTGTCAAACCATAATGGAGCATGATGGAAAAGTATAGTGTGTATGTAATTTGTTATAAAAGAATATACCTGAGCAGAGAATTTTCTAAAACTGTTGAAAGAGATCAATCTACACATTCAAAAGGCTCTATGAAGCCCAAGCTTGATAAGTACAACAAAAACCACACTAAATATAACCTAGCAAACTGCTGAAAATCAAAGACAAAAAATATTAATAACTGCCATATGAAAAAAATACACTTTCTTAGTAAAGAAACAGTTGAAACTAACTTTTGATTTCTCAAAAGAAACCATGTAAGCATGAAAACAAAAATAGACACCTTTTAGTGCTGAAATAAAATAATTGTCATCCTAGAATTCTGTAGACAATGAAATTGGGTTTTTTTTAATTTAGCAAATGAAAACTGACATTTTTCTGACAGAGTCCTGGATGAAAAGAAATGCTAAAGTAAAGCAAGGTAAATTATGTTAAATGAATTACACCAACACAAGAAGGAAGGAAAAGTAACAGAAAATATTATGTCAGTAAATATTAAGGAATATACAATTTTAAAACCATAACTTTAAGAGATTAAAATATATGCATAATTAAAATATATCAAGACAATAGAAAAATATGGTATGTGGTAAATAGAGGTTAAGTTGTGTAAAATCTTTCATTTTCTTAGAAGTAGTAAAAGTACGTATTTAAGGTTGACTACAAGTAGGGTATCCATTCTAACCACTAAGGCAAGCACTGAGAAAATATTAATAAACATTAATAAGTTAAAAGTGAATGTCTCAAAAAATACTTAAGACAATAAATAAGAAAGAACAAAACCAGAAGAGACACAAAGAAAACAAAGAGTAACTGGGCAGATAGAAGAAATTATATTAAACATAAATAAATGTCAGTCAAATAATTTTTTAAATGATGATCAAAAAACAAAAAAAGCAAATGAAGCTTGAATTAGGATGCACAAGAGCCATTCTCCAAATAGAATACCAAAAAGTAGAAAGTAAAATATACCAAAAAGTAGAAACTATACATATACAAACGCACACACACAAACACACATGACTTAGACAAAAACACTAAATGTGTGGCTTTATTAACATGAAAAAGTAAACTGTAAAGCAAGAAACAATACCACTGAAAGAGTGGCATGATTTTAGGTGCTACAGGCAAAAAGATTTGCATATAAACTGGATGAGAATGACAGATAAACAGAGAATCAAGGATGACTTCAAGGTGTTAGGTTAGAATAAATTAAAAAATGGAGTCTTCAACTAATGAGCAGCAATATGAATAGAGTAAGTTCTGGGGAAAGATCAGATCAGATGAGTTTGTGATTCCTGTTAAACATACAAGAAGAGATATCGAGTAGGAATTTGGATATACGCTTTGGATTTCAGAGAAAAAGCTAGGGTTTGAGGTATATATTTGGGAGTGATCAGGTATTGCACATCATTCATATGGGCTTCGTGGATGTCTGGAAAAGATGGCTCGGGTTGTGGTTGACGCTCTTCAACAACTCAATGCACAGCTGAGAAGTGACTGTCATCCTCCATGTAGCCTGATAACAGAAGTCCTTACACTACCAGGTCCATTGTCTCATCTGAGAAATCCCTTGACCCTTAGTGTCCATATTAATAGCCTTCCGTATACAAGATGTTACTTCTACCAGTATACTCATCCCCTGATGATTATATACCTTTGAAAGCAGAGGTGTTTGTGACCATTGCCTTCAGGATGGCTACACAATGACCACAAAATGTCTCATTTGAGCAGTGAATTACACACACTAACAAAATCCTTTTAAACATTCCTATGGGTCAATGAGCAAATAACCAACTAATCAACCAATGAACAAAAATATAAAAACAGAACAAAAAGTTAAGGACTGTCAGTGAGTGAGAATGTAGCGTTATGTATGTAACTGATGAGTTTGCTTCAGTGGAAATGGAAAAACCAAGCATGGAGTAATTTTCACACCAGACTCTGAGTGCATTACTCTGCCACACAGTTACTCACCCTACTGACCCTGTAGATAGGTCTTTCACCCTGTGTGTTCTATTGCTGATGATCAAAGATTTGAAATTAATTTTAACAGCTATGTTTCTATTGTTAGTACCTTTAAGTCTGTCATAAATTCCTTTGATGACTGTCAGAATAACTTGCATAATCATAGTTCAACATACATAATTTTATGTATAATTATAATAATTTCTCTTCCATTAAAATGTCTTACAAATGAAGAACAGAAATCTAGTTCATGATGTGTAAATGAGTATGTTTTCTTGTCTTCCTTCATCAAATCCAACTGAAACAACTGAAAGGATATAAAATAGAACTATTTACAGAGTATGATGCAAATCAGGAAATGTGTCATTAATGGAAGAAAACAATGAGAAATTAATCTAAGACACAAAGCAGGTGAAATCAGATCAATATAAAAGTATAAAAATATTGGGCATCTTTTAAAGATATACAGATGAAAATCAGGACAACAGAAAATCCAGATTCCACAGAAGAATTTTTGAATATCTATACTATCAGGTGCTAACAAATTGGGAAAAAGGAATGGAATGTAGGTCTTCAGTACAGTTATTAAATTATTCTGTCACAACTACTGTAGTTTCTAGTCCTCAAGGTCGTTGACCCCAGTATTTGTTCTAAGACTGAAGCCCAAGGAGAGATGACTGAAGATTTTGCCAGAGGAAAGTGCCAGAGTGCGGGGTCTTGTTGGAGAAATGAAGCAGTTCCCCTAGGTGATTTTTGATCTCTTCAGCAAATGAACTCAAACCCTGGAAGCAAGCCTCCCATATATTCAAAAGGAAATATAGATACTTCCTGGCTTCATACCCATCTCTGATTCCTTCTTTACAGTAGCCAAGGAACTATAATCAGTGTACATATATACATAGCCATTCACCTGTTACTCCCTAGAAAGTACATGTATTTTTAAAAGCCCAAGACATTCACAAAAAAGGAAATGTGTAATAATACAAAAAAAACCCTCTAAAATTAAAAATACATATTAGAATGGCAACAAGAACACATAATCGTTTTATGTAATGGTTTTCATCTATAAAATTTCAAAGCTGAAATTATAGGCTGTTTGAACTAATTTTTATTAAAAAATCTAGGGATGCTACTGGCTCAAAAGTGCCTTTATGCAAAATAAGAAAAGGTGCTCATTCCTGAAAGCAATGTTTTTGACATTATTATATGTCACACAATGTTAATATATTACTGAACTTGGGAAGAGCAAAACTGAAGGGTCTCCCCATTTCTGCAGTGTTAGGTGACCACGAACAGTGTCAGCCTGAAAAGGAAATGAGAGAAAAAGGACTATGGAAGGTGTCGGAGAGGCCCTGATTCTAGGATTCAATGAGTAGCTTCCTGCTTAAATTCACCCAAAGAGCTATTCTTTAAGAATAAAAACAATAAACAATATAAACTTTGAGAATCAGTGTCCTTAGCCCTGGTTGTGAACCTGGGGAAGTTGCTTCTGTATAGCACACTCCTCTGTTTGATCAGTCTCTTCCCAGGGGAGCCAAGGGTGAGAATCAAGGGCTCTGAGAAATAAGTTGACTGGGAAAGAAACCCCATGAGATACCCAGAAAGCAGTAAGGACAAGATGTGGCTGTAGGTAGGTCTGTGTGCCCATCACCAGCTATTTGTGTTCTTGTGGGTTTATTTAGGAGGAAGCTTTCCTGTTCTCCAGGACTCTGCTGGGAAACCAAAGCTGTGTTTCCTCACACACTCTCATATAAGTTACCATCTGAGATGTGAATAGCATGCACCCAGATGGTACATTACCCTGCAGAGCATAACTTGTACAACCAAAGGTGCCCTGTCAGAACCCAGTGAATGGGATCAAAGCAATGTTGGAGAATCCAAAGCTTTAAATATATTGAATAATAAGAAAACAGGTCTAAAAATTAATGAATTCAACTTCCAACTAAAGTATAACCATTCAAAGAAAGTGAATAGGGAAATTTAAGGTTAAGTCCAGTAATCAGATGAAAAACAAATACAAATCTGTAGATGATAAAAGAAAGACTGTGTTTAAGTCTAATAAAATGCAAATATGATTAGGATGTATGCTAACAGATTGAGGTGATTAAACATAACTACATTTTATACATCACATTAATGTTTATCAGTAAATTTGAAAAAAAAATTGAATGATCAAGTAAATGTCAAAGAAAAAAATGCTGATGTTAAGTCATGGGGATTATTTAACTTGAATAGGCTTTATTTTTCTTTTAATTTTTATTGGAGTATAGTTGATTTACAACGTTTTGTTACTTTCAGGTGTACAGCAAAGTGAATCAGCTATATGTATACATATATCCTCTCCCTCTTGGACCTCCCTCCCACCCCCACATCCCACCCACCTAGGTCACCACAGAGCACTGAGCTGAGCTCTCTGAGTTACACAGCAGGTTCCCACCAGCTATCTATTTTACACATGGTAGTGCACATACATCAATCCCAATCTCCCCAATCATCCCAGCCCTCCCTCCCCACCCCGTGTCCACACGTTCATTCTCTAGGTCTGTGTTTCTATTCCTGCCCTGCAAAGAGGTTCATCTGTATTATTTTTCTAGATTCCACATGTATGGGTTAATATATGATATTTGTTTTTCTCTTTCTGGCTTACTTCACTCTGAATGACACACTCTAGGTCCATCCATGTATCTACAAATGACCTGATTTCATTCCTTTTAATGGCTGAGAATATTCCATGGTCTATATATGTACCACATCTTCTTTATCCATTCATCTGTCGATGGACATTTAGGTTGCTTCCATGTCCTGGTTATTGTAAATAGTGCTGCAGTGAACATTGGGGTGCATGTGTCTTTTTCAATTATGGTTTTCTCAGGGTATATTCCCAGTAGTGGGATTGCTGGGTCATGTGATAGTTCTATTTTTAGTTTTTTAAGGACCTCCATACTGTTCTCCATAATGGTTGTACCAATTTACATTCCCAGCAACAGTGCAAGAGGGTTCCTTTTTTCCCACACCCTCTTCAGCATTTATTGTTTGAGAATTTTTGATGTTGGCCATTCTGACTGGTGTGAGATGATATCTCATTGTAGTTTTTTGTTTTTTGTTTTTTGTTTTTTTTTTGCGGTACATGGGCCTCTCACTGCTGTGGCCTCTCCCGTTGTGGAGCACAGGCTCCGGCCGCACAGGCTCAGCGGCCATGGCTCACAGGCCCAGCCGCTCCACGGCGTGTGGGATCCTTCCGGACCAGGGAACAAACCTATGTCCCTTGCATCGGCAGGCGGACTCTCAACCACTGCGCCACCAGGGAAGCCCTCATTGTAGTTTTGATTTGCATTTCTCTAATGATTAATGATGTTGAGCATTCTTTCATGTGTTTGTTGGCAATCTTTATATCTTCTTTGGAGAAATGTCTATTTAGGTCTTCTGCCCATTTTTTGTTTGGGTTGTTTGTTTTGATATTGAGCTGCATGGGCAGTTTGTGTATTTTGGAGATTAATCCCTTGTCAGTTGCTTCATTTGCAAATATTTTCTCCAAATCTAAGAGTTGTCTGTTTGTTGTCTTTATGGTTTCCTTTGGTGTTCAAAAGCTTTTAAGTTTCATTAGGTCCCACTGGTTTATTTTTGTTTTTATCTTTATTACTCTAGGAGGTGGATCAAAGAGATATTGATGCTAATTATGTCAGAGAGTGTTCTGCCTATGTTGTCATCTAAGAGTTTTATAATGTCTGGTCTTACATGTAGGTCTTTAATAGATTTTGAGTTTATTTTTGTGTATGGTGTAAGGGAGTGTTCTAATTGCATTCTTTTACATGTAGCTGTCCTGTTTTCCCAGCACCACTTATTGAAGAGACTTTCTTCTCCACTGTATATTCTTATCTCCTTTGTCATAGATTAGGTGACCATAGGTGCATGGGTTTATCTCTGGGTTTTCTATCCTGTTCCATTGATCTATATTTCTGTTTTTGTGCCAGTGTCTTGATTACTGTAGCTTTGTAGTATAATCTGAAGTTGGGGAGCCTGATTCCTCCAGCTCCATTTTTCTTTCTCAATATTGCTTTGGCTATTCGAGCTCTTTTGTGTTTCCATACAAATTATAAACATTTTTATTCTAATTCTGTGGAAAATGCCATTAGTAATTTGATAGGGATTGCACTGAATCTCTAGATTGCCTTGGGTAGTATACTCATTTTGACAATATTGATTCTTCCAGTCCAAGAACATGGTATACTCTCCATCTGTTTGTTTCATCTTTGATTTCTTTCATCAGTGTCTTATAATTTTCTGCATACAGGTCTTTTGCCTCCTTAGGTAGGTTTATTCCTGGGTATTTTATTCTTTTTGTTTCAATGGTGAATGGTATTATTTCCTTAATTTCTCTTTCTGATCTTTCATTGTTAGTGTAAAGGAATGCTAGTGATTTTGGTGCATTAATTTTGTATTCTGCAACTTTACCAAATTCATTGATTAGTTCTAGTAGTTTTCTGGTGGCATCATTAGGATTTTCTATATATAGTATCATGTCATCTGCAAACAGTGACAGTTTACTACTTCTTTTCCAATTTGTATTCCTTTTATTTTTCTTCTCTGATTGCCATGGCTAGAACTTCCAAAATTATGTTGAATAATAGTGGCGAGAGTGGACATCCTTGTCTTGTTCCTGATCTGAGAGGAAATGCTTTCAGGTTTTCACCACTGAGAATGATGTTTGCTGTGGCTTTGACATATATGGCGTTTATTATGTTGAGGTAGGTTCCCTCTATGCCCAGCTTCAGGAGAGTTTTTAACACAAATGCGTGTTGAATTTTGTCAAAACCTTTTTCTGCATCTATTGAGATGATCATATGGTTTTTATTTTTCACTTTCTTAATATGATGTATCACATTGATTGAGTTGCACATATTGAAGACTCCTTGCATCCCTGGGATAAATCCCGCTTATTCATGTTGTATGATCCTTTTAATGTGTTGTTGGGTTCTGTTTGCTAGTGTTTTGTTGAGGATTTTTGCATCTATGTTTATCAGTGATATTGGTCTGTAATTTTCTTTATTTGTAGTACCTTTGTCTGGTTTTGGTGTCTGGGTGATGGTGGCCTCATAGAATGAGCTTGGGAGTATTCCTTCCTCTGCAATTTTTTAGAACAGTTTGAGAAGGATGGGTGTTAACTCTTCTCTAAATGTTTGATAGAATTCTATTTTGAAGCCATCTGGTCCTGAACTTTTAGTTTGTTGGAAGATTTTTAATCACAATCTCAATTCAGTGCTAGTGATTGGTCAGTTTATATTTTCTATTTTTCTTGATTCAGTCTTGGAAGGTTGTACCTTTCTAAGAATTTGTCCATTTCTTCCAGATTGTCCATTTTATTGGCATATAGTTGCTGTATTAATCTCTTACGATCCTCTCTTTTTCTGTGGTGTCAGTTGTAATTTCTCCTTTTTCATTTCTAAGTTTATTGGTTTGAATCCTCTCCCTTTTTTTTCTTGATGAGTCTGGCTAAAGGTTTATCAATTTTGTTTATCTTCTCAAAGAACCAGGTTTTAGTTTCATTGATTGTTGCTCTTGTTTTCTTTGTTTCTATTTCATCTCTGACTTTTATGATTTCTTTCCTTCTACTAACTTTGGGTTTTGTTTGTTCTTTTTTCTCTAGTTGCTTTAGGTATAAGATTAAGTTGTTTATTTGAGCTTTTTCTTCTTTCTTGAGGTAGGATTGAATTGCTATAAACTTCTCTCTTAGAACTGCTTTTGCTGCATCCCATAGGTTTTGGGTTGTGTTTTTGTTGTCATTTTTTTCTAGGTTTTTTTTTTAATTTCCTCTTTGATTTCTTCAGTGATCTCTTGGTTTTAATAGCATATTGTTTTGCCTCCACGTGTTTGTGTTTTGTACAGTTTTTTTCCTGTAATTTATTTCTGATCTCATAGCATTGTGATTGGAAAAGATGCTCTATAGGATTTCAAGTTTCTTAAATTTCCAGAGGCTTGATTTTTGACCCAAGATATGATCTATCTTGGAGAATGTTCTGTGTGCACTTGAAAGAAAGTGTATTCTGCTGCTTTCAGATGGAATGTCCTCTAAATATCCGTTAAGTCTATCTGGTCTATTGTATCATTTAAACCCTATCTTTCCTTACTTATTTTCTGTCTGGTTGATGTGTCCATTGGTGTAAGTGGGGTGTTAAAATCCCCCACTATTATTGTGTTACTTTCAATTTCCCTTTATGGCTGTTAGCATTTGCCTTACGTATAGATGTACTCCTATGTTGAGTTCATAAATATTTATTATTGTTATGTCTTCTTCTGGGATTGATCCCTCGAAAATTCTGTAATGTTTTTCCTTGTCTCTTGTAACCATCTTTATTTTAAAGTCTAGTTTATCTGATATGAGTATTGCTACTCAAGCTTCTTTAGATTTCAATTTGCATGGAACATCTTTTACTATCCCCTCACTTTCAGTCTGTATGTGTCTCTTGGTCTGAAGTGGGCCTCTTGTAGACAGCATATATACAGGTCTTGGTTTTGTATCCATTCATCCAGCCCATGACTTTTGGTTGGAGCATTTAATCTATTTACACATCCACAAGGCCTCTTCTGGCCATGTGGGTCCTGGGCCTGAGCCCCTGCCACACACCACCGAGGCTTCTTCCACTCACGTGGGTCGTGGGCCTGAGCCCCTCCTCCCCAGGCCTCTTCCAGACGTGTGTGCCAGGGCCAAGCCCCAACTCTGTCTAAGCCACCTCTGGTGGCCCAGGTCCTGGCAGCCTGAGCTCCGCTCCCCTCCAAGGCCACCTCCGGCTGCACTGGCCTCTGTAGGCACACCTTTGGAGGTCTGCACCCCATCTGGCCTGCACGGGAATGTGTCCTCCATGCCAGCTTCAGGAACAGATGCTGGGAAGAGGAACACACGCAGAGGTGGGACTGACACAGTGGGTCTAGAGACCTACCTAGAGATTTTGGAGGCTTACTGGAGAGGCAGGAGTAAGCTGTAGCTCACCATGGGATAAGGACACTGATAGGAGGCAACAGGGAATTTAAAAAATTTTTTACATTGTTTTAATTTTTTCCCACTATCATGGTTCTTTTTTGTTTTGTTGCTGTTGTTTTATTTTTATTGATGTTTTCTAATATATTTTTCATTTTTCTAATTTCATTTTCTTTTTTATTCTTTGTTATTGTTCTGCTTTTTTCTGTTTGTTGCTTTTTTTTTTTTTTGCCATGTGTGTTGCTTGCAGGGTCTTGTTTCCCAGGCCAGGGGTCAGGCCTGAGCTCCTATTGTGGGAGAACAAAGTCCAAGCAACTGACAACTGGACTAACAGAGAACTTCATGTCCCAGGGAGTATTAATCAGTGTGAGGTCTCCCAGAGGTCCTCATCTGGGCACCAAGACCCAGCTCCACCCAGCTGCCTGCAAATTCCAGTGCTGAATGTCTCACGCCAAACAACCAGCAAAACAGGAACACAGCCCCACCCATCAGAAAATAAGATGACAAGAAAATATATTACAGAAAAAGAAGCAAGGTAAAAACTTACAAGACCAAATAAGAGGCTATACCTACCTGAAAGAGAATTCAGAGTAATGATAGTAAAAATGATCCAAAATCTCGGATATAGAATGAAAACATGGATCGAGAAAATGCAAGAAGTGTTTAACAAGGACGTAGAAGAACTAAAGAACAAACAAACAGTGATGAACAACACAATAACTGAAATGAAAAATACACTAGAAGGAATCAATAGCAGAATAACTGAGACAGAAGAATGAAAAAGTGAGCTGGAAGATAGAATGGTGGAAATAACTGCCAAGGAGCAGAGTAAAGAAAAAAGAATGAAAAGAAATGAGGAAAGTTTCAGAGACCTCTGGGACAACATTAAATGCACCAACATTCGACTTATAGGGGTCACAGAAGAAGAAAAGAAAGAGAAAAGGTCTGAGAAAATATTTAAAGAGATTATAGTCTAATACTTCCTTAATATGGGAAAGGAAATAGTCACCCAAGTCCAGGAAGTGCAGAGAATCCCATATAGGGTAAACCCAAGGAGTAACATTCCAAGACACAAGTTAATCAAAAATTAAATTCAAAGAAAAAATATTAAAAGCAGCAAGGGAAAAACAAAAAATAACATACAAGGGAATCCCCATAAGGTCAACAGTTGATTTTTCAGCAGAAACTCTGCAGGCCAGAAGCAGGTAGCAGGATATATTTAAAGTAATGAAATAAAAAAACCTACAACCAAGATACTCTACCCAGCAAGGATCTCATTCAGATTCAATGGAGAAATCAAAAGCTTTTCAAACAAGCAAAAGCTAATAGAAATCAGCACCACCAAACCAGCTTTACAACAAGTGCTAAAGGAAGTTCTCTAGGTGAGAAACACAAGAGATGAAAATGACCTACAAAAACAAACCCAAAACTATAAAAAAAAAATGGTAATACATTATTACCATTTGAGCATACATATCCATTCCTCTGTTGATGGACATTTAGGTTGTTTGCATGTCCTGGATATTGTAAATAGTGCTGCAATTAAAATTGGGGTGCATGTATCTTTTCAAATTATGGTTTTCCCTGGGTATATGCCTAGGACTTGGATTGCTGGGTCAATGATAGCTCTATTTTTAGTTTTCTAAGGAGCCTCCATACTGTTCTCCATAGTGGCTGTACCAATTTACATTCCCACCAGTAGTGCATGAGTGTTCCCTTTTCTCCACACCCTCTCCAGCATTTATGCTTTGTAGATCCTTTGATGATGGCCATTCTCACTGGTGTGAGGTGATACCTCATTGTGGTTTTGATTTGCATTTCTCTAATAATTAGTGATGTTGAGCATCTTTTCATTTGCTTTTTTGCCATCTGTATGTCTTCTTTGGAGAAATGTCTATTTAGGTCTTCTGCCCATTTTTGGATTGGGTTGTATGTTTTTTGAATATTGAGCTGCATATGCTGTTTGCATATTTTGGAGATTAATCCCTTGTTGGTTGCTTCATTTACTAATATTTTCTCCCATTCTGAGGGTTGTCTGTTCATTGTGTTTATGGTTTCCCTTGATGCACAAAAGCTTTTAAGTTTAATTACAATTCCTCTGAAAGCAGCAGAATACACTTTCTTCTCAAGTGCAAATGGAACATTCTCTAAGATAGATCACATCTTGGGTCAAAAATCAAGCCTGAGTAAGTTTTAAGAAAATTGAAATCATATCAAGCATCTTTTCCAAACACAATGCTATTAAATTGGAAATCAATTACAGGAAAAACAACTGTATGGAACACAAACACATGGACGTTAAACAATATGTTACTAAATAACGAATGGATCACTGAAGAAATCAACGAGGAAATTAAAAAATACCTAGAGACAAATGACAATGAAAACAGGGATCCAAAACCTATGGATTTCAGCAAAAGCAATTCTAAGGGAGAAGTTTATAGCAATACAGTCTTACCTTACGAAATGAGAAAAATCTCAAATAAACAGTCTAACCTTACAGCTAAAGCAACTAAAGAAAGAAGACCAAACAACCCAAAGTTAGTAGAAGGAAAGAAATCACAAAGATCAGAGCAGAAATAAAGGAAATAGAGATGGAGAAAACAGTGGCAAAGATCAATGAAATTAAAAGCTAATTCTTTGAGAAGGTAAACAAAATTGATAAACCTTTAGCCTGACTCATCAAGAAAAAAATGGAAGAACTCAAATCAATAAAATTATAAACGAAAAAGAAGTTACAACAGACATTACAGAAATACAAAGGTTCATAAGAGACTACTACAAGCAATGGTATACCAATAAATTGGACAATGTCAAAGAAATAGACAAATTCTTGGAAAGGTACAATCTCCCAAGACTGAACCATGAAGAAATAGAAAATATGAACATACCAAACACAAGTAATGAAATTGAAACTGTGATTAAATTTTTCCAACAAGCAAAATTCTAGGACCAGATGGCTTCACAGTCAAATTCTATTTAACTTTAATAGGCTTTAAATGAAAAGAAGCTTATAATATATTAAAACAGGAAGAGAAAAAATTCTACTTTCAGGTGTTCCAAAACAGAAAAATAGAAAATTCTATATAATTCCTTTTATAAATACAGTGTGAAATTTACACCTATATCAAACATTATTGTTCTTACAAGAAAAACAGCAGATATATTTCATTTATGCAAATAGAGTTGAACAAATAATAAAATATTAAGTGTGCCAAATACAATGGCAGAGTTAAAAATAATATAATAATGTTTTTTTCATTAAAGAAATACAAAGGTGTTTCAACCTTAGAAAAATCATGAACATAATTCACTTTAATAACTAAAAGAACATAATTTGAATATTTCAGTAGATACTAAATGTATTTGATAATCTTTAATAAGTCTTTGTGATTAAACTCTTGATAAGTAGAAAAAAACTAGCATGATTTGATAAAGTACATCTCTCAATATCAATTCTTAACAATGTGATGAAGTGATAGAATTGCTATTATTGTCAGGAAAAATATACTGAAATCAATCATCATTGCTAATATTTAGTATTGTTCTGCAGTTAGTAAGCAGTAAATAAGACATTGAAAATGCAGTATAGATGTTGAAAAGGCATAATCAGTATCCACAAGTGGAAATACAAGAGAATCTACTTAAAAAAACAATTACTGGAATCAATTAAAAAAGCTAGTAACTGTTCTGTGTTTTCTTACTTATTCTAGAAATAACCACTAAGGTAAAGTGAGTATGTATTATCAGTGTTCTACTGCTGCCATAACACATTACCATAAATGTAGTGTGTGAAACAACATTCGTTTACTATTTCACAGTTCTGTAGGTCAGAAGTCTGGGATTGCATGGTGAGGTTCTCTGTTCAGCATGTCATAAGACTGAAAATGAGATGTAGGCTGAAGCTGCAGTTCTCATGTGGGGTTTGGGGTTCTTTCAACTTTACTGGTTGTTGTCCAAATCCAGTATTTTGCAGCTCTAGGTAGAAGGTCCCCATTTCCTTATTAACTGTCAGCCAGGCCACTCTCTGCCCCTAAGGGATGTCCACATTCCTCTCACCTGACCTCCTCTATTATCAAAGCTGCATCAGTATGTGAACGCTTATCAAGCTCCTAATTTCCTTGGCTTTTTCTCCTGTTGCCAGCCAGAGAGATCTCTACTGTTAAAAAGATTTCTGCAATTAGATTTGGTCCACCTGGATAATCTATCTTAAGGTCAACTGTGATGCAAGATTTCTTTCACAATTACAAAAATGTACATGTGTATATATATACATATATATAACAACTTTATAGAGAGACATAATCTTGTATGGGAAAAAGAAAATATAAATGTTAGAAACACAAGCTCTGAAGACAAACTGCATGGTTCAGTCTCAACCTCCTCTAAGAGAGAAATTATTTGTTTCATGTGCCTTGATGTTCTCACCTATAACAGGAAGAAAATAACAGTACATATTTCACAGGGTTGTTTTGAGTACTTAATGAGCTAAAAATGCACTTAAAACAGCATATAGTAGCTTCATATTAATTTTTTAAATGTAGTACAATTTTATTTGAAATTACAATGTGAACTTTGGGTCAATTGGCAAAGGTTATACTTTTTTTTGAAAAATTAAATGTCAAAGAAAAATCAACCTTTTGAAAAGAAAAAAAAATTTACTTCTGTTAGCAAAATACACTATCAAGCACCAAATGACATAATTCTAGCGCAGAAAAAGACAAATTCATTCATTTATTCACTCTACAACAGGAACTTACGTAGGCACAACAAACAGATAAAGCAGTAACAGAAAAGACAAAAACCCCTGAATGGAACTTACATTTAGAATAAATGGAAAAATGTCATTTACAGTGTTCTAAAAGGACTCTGAGCCTGGTAATAATAATCACTGCTTTAGGTACAAAATAGACCACTAGTCATGCCTTATTTTAATCTGAGAACATGATTTGGTGATTTAATTCCTACATATGTCAATTGATGAACAAAATAGAGCATAAACTCTTTAAGAATAGTTGATTTACTCAGCTTTGTATCTTCTGTAGCATTTATCAAAGTAGCAGAGTATAGACTACCTCATATTATCTGAATGCCTCAACAAAAGAATATGTGAGATAATAACTTTCTATAAATCTTTCCAAAACTATGAGTATAAGGTAGGATTTTTAATTTATTTGCTCTTTTATTTATTTATTATTATTATTATTTGCGGTACGCGGGCCTCTCACTGTTGTGGCCTTTCCCGTTGTGGAGCACAGGCTCCGGACGTTCAGGCTCAGCGGCCATGGCTCACGGGCCTAGCTGCTCCGCGGCATGTGGGATCTTCCCAGACCAGGGCACAAACCCGTGTCCCCTGCATCAGCAGGCGGACTCTCAACCACTGCGCCACCAGGGAAGCCCCCTGCCCTTTTATTTTTAATCAATACTCACTGAATAAAGAAAGCATAGAGAAGCAATTTTCTTTGGTTGTAATTGAAATACACAAAACAAAACTCTGCTTGCAAGAGTATCAGAGAAATAATGAAGTGAAATAAACATTACATTAAGAGAAGAACTGGGGACTTCCCTGGTGGCTCATTGGTAAATAATCCTCCTTACAATGCAGGGAACACAGTTTAGATCCGTGGTCAGGGAACTAAGATCCCACATGTGACAGAGCAGCTAAGCTCATGCACCAGAACTACTGAGCCCGTGTACCTCAATGAGAGAGCCCACATGCTGCAAACTACAGAGCCCACACGCTCTAAAACGCGTGTGCCACAAATAGACAAAACTTGCCACAACTAAAGAGAAGCCCGCATGCCACAACGAAAAATCCCTCATGCCTCAACGAAGATCGCGTGTGCCACAACTAAAACCAGACTCAGCCAAAAATTAAAAATAAATAAATAAATAATAAATCTTAAAAAAAAGAAACCCAGAAGAATTGAATGAGAAACAATTATATATCCAAGTTCTTCTAATGAGTAACTGTTATAAAGCAGGCAAATTCATAGTGCCAATTTTTATATTAATGTGTTTAAATATTAGGATGTAAATTCTCTAGAGTTTGCATAATTATATTTTTACACAATGATTCTGACATTGTTTTTATGGAATAAAAATAGTGATATCTGAAAGAGAAGTTTGGCTCTTAGGTTGACACTATGTTAGCAGCTCTATATTCATTTTCTCCGTTCAACTTCAAAATACATTTGAAGAAACAGATGAAGGAGTTCTAGTTCACCAAGGTCAGGCTATTGGCCCCAAACTACATATTTATGAAGTTCTGAGTTCTCACTGAATGCAAATTTGTATTTCTCTAAAGCCTATGTTTCTTAGCATATGTTTTTCATAATTGGAAAAGGAAGAGAGAAGAGACGGTGGGAGAGAGGGAGGAAAGTCAAGTATAATTATTAAAATATTTTAATTTCATTGAAATTAAATTATATACTTAATGGTTTACATATAAATTTTATCTTTATATCATAGGTGCTTTTAAAAAACTATGTCAATACGTTACACATTTTAAAATGTCATTTGAGTAGTTTCATATGGTTTCTATTCATAACATGTTGAATTCTCAGACCATATTAGTGAGGTTCATCTTTGCTGATATGCTTGACTCTACTTCATTAATTTTTCTGGAGGCTAGGTCATTTTAAGTTTTGATATTAGAAAGTACGGCTGCACTAAACATTGTTGTCTTGTGCCTCTTTGGGCACAGCATAAGAGTCTCTGCAGGGTAAACAACAAGCGTACAATCGCTGTGGAATAGGCTGTCTTTAGTTTTGAGCAACTTAATTTTGTGAGTTATTGTCAAAATGCAATTAAGATTGTTTTGATAGATTTGCACTCCCACCAGCATGCAGATGTTTCCTTTTCTCCACATTCTCAGCATCAGTTTGTATTATCGGAATCTTATTCTTTTTCCAGTATGAGGACACACAGATTTGTGACATGTATTGATTTCTGCCAGTTGCCATTTCTACAGGACTCCTCACACACTCCCAAAAGAGAGCATTCTTTTTGGAGCTCTCCTTTCCTGAGAAACAAAGATGAACCATTTTAAAGTCATGAAAGAATTAGATGAAAGGTTAAAAAGGGTCAACATATGAACATGTGACTTTACTGGAGGCAATCCGCTAAAGGAAGCCTATTATATAAACTTATAAATGGGGGAGGAGGTTCAAGATGGCAGAAGAGTAAGACGTGGAGATCACCTTCCTCCCCACTGATACATCAGAAATAAATCTACATGTGGAATAACTCCTACAGAACACCTACTGAATGCTGGCAGAAGACCTCAGACCTCCCCAAAGGCAAGAAACTCCCCACATACCTGGGTAGGGCAAAAGAAAAAAAAAAAACAGAGACAAAAGAATAGGGACGGGACCTGCACCAGTGCGAGGGAGCTGTGAAGGAAGAAAAGTTTCCACACACTAGGAAGGCCCTTCACGGGTGGACACTGTGGGTGGCGGAGGGGGAAGCTTTGGAGCCACGGAGGAGAGCACAGCAACAGGGGTGCAGAGGGCAAAACGGAGAGATTCCCGCACAGAGGATCGGTGCCGACCAGCACTCACCAGCCTGAGCGGCTTCTCTGCTCACCCGCCGGGATGGGTGGGAGCTGGGAGCTGAGACTTGGGCTTTGGACGTCGGATCCCAGGGAGAGGACTGGGGTTGGCTGCGTGAACACAGCCTCAAGGGGGCTAGTGCGCCACGGCTAGCCGGGATGGAGTCCAGGAAAAAGTCTGGAGCTGCCGAAAAGGCAAGAGATTTTTTCTTGCCTCTTTGCTTCCTGGTGCCCGAGGAGAGGGGATTAAGAGCTCCAATAAAGGAGCTCCGGAGATGGGCACAAGCCGCAGCTATCAGCACGGACCCCAGAGATAGGCATGATTCGCTAAGGCTGCTTCTGCAGCCACCAAGAAGCCTGCGTGCAAGCACAGGTCACTGTCCATACCACCCCTCCCGGGAGCCTGTGCAGCCCGTCACTTACAGGGTCCCATGATCCAGGGACAACTTCCCCAGGAAAACAAATGGCATGGCACATGCTGGTGCAACATCATACTGGCCTCTGCTGCCACAGGCTCGCCCCAAACTCCATACCCCTCCCTCCCCCTGGCCTGAGTGAGCCAGAGACCCCGAATCAGCTTCTCATTTAACCCCGTCCTGTCCGAGCGAAGAACAGATGCCCTCAGGCGACCTACATGCAGAGGCAGGGCCAAATCCAAAGCTGAACCCCAGGAGCTGTGCAAACAGAGCAAGGGTAATCTCTCTCAGGAGCAGAAGATTAAATCTCCACAATCAGCTTGATGTACCCTGAAGCGGTGGAATACATGAATAGAAAACAAATCATTCCAAATTGAGTAGGTGGACTTTGGGAGCAATGATATATATATATTTGCCCCTTTTTCACTTTTTGTGAGTGTTTATGTGTATGCTTCTTTGGGTGATTTTCTCTATATAGCTTTGCTTTTACCATTTGTCCTAAGGCTCTGTCTATCCATTTTTCGTTTTTTTTTTTCTCTTTTTAGTATAGTTTTTAGTGCTGGTTATCATTGATGGATTTGTTTTTTCATTTGATTTCTCTTTTTTCTTTTTTTTATTGCTTAAAAAATCATTTTTAATAATTATTTTTTATTTTAATAACTTTTATTTCATTTTATTTTATCTTTTTCATTCTTCCTCTCTTATTTCTCCCTTTCCTTCTGAGCCTTGTAGATAAAAGGCTCTTGGTGCTCCACCCAGACATCAGGGCTGTGCCTCTGAGGTGGGAGAGCAAAGTTCAGGACATTGGTCCACCAGAGACCTCCCAGCTCTATGTAATATCACGCAGTGAAAATATCACATAGATCTCCATTTCAACGCCAAGACCCAGCTCCACACAATGAGCAGCACGCAACAGTGCTGGACACCCTATGCCAAACAACTAGCAAGACAGGAACACAACCCCACCCATTAGGAGAGAGGCTGTCTAAAATCGTAATAAGGTCACAGACACCCCAAAACACACCACCAAATGTGGACATGCCCACCAGAAAGACAAAATCCAGATGCATCCACCAAACACATGCACTAGCCGCCTCCACCAGGAACCCTACACAGCCCGTTGAACCAACCTTAGCCACTGGGGACAGACACCAAAAACAATGGAAACTGCGAACGTGCAGCCTGCGAAAAGGAGACCCCAAACACAGTAAGTTAAGCACAATGAGAAGACAGAGAAACACACAGCAGATGAAGGAGCAAGGTAAAAATCCACCAGACATAACTTCAGAGGAAAGCGGCAGTCTACCTGAAAAACAATTCAGAATAATGATAGTAAAGATGATCCAAAATCTTGAAAATAGAATGGAGAAAATACAAGAAACCTTTAATAAGGGCCTAGAAGAAATAAAAAGCAAACGATGAACAACACAATATGAAATTAAAAATTCTCTAGAAAGGATCAGTAACAGAATAATTGAGGCAGAAGAACAGATAATTGGCCTGGAAGATAAAATAGAGGAAATAATTACTGCAGAGCAGAATAAAGAAAAAAGAATGAAAACAACTGAGGACAGTCTCAGAGACCTTGGGGAAAACATTACATGAACCAACATTTGAATTATAGGGATCCCAGAAGAAGAGAAAAAGAAAGGGACTGAGAAAATATTTGAAGAGATTAGAGTTGAAAAATTTCCTAATATGGGAAAGAAAATAGTTAATCAAGTCTAGGAAGCATAGAGAGTCCCAAATAGGATAAATCCAAGGAGAAACATGCCGAGACACATAGTAATCAAACTATCAAAAATTAAATACAAAGAAAAAATATGAAAAGCAGCAAGGGACAAATAACATACAAGGGAATCCTCATAAGGTTAACAGCTGATCTTTCAGCAGAAACTCTGCAAGCCAGAAGGGAGTGGCAGGACATATTTAAAGTGATGAAAGGGAAAAACCTACAACAAAGATTATGCTGCCCAGCAAGGATTTCATTCAGATTTGACAGAGAAATTAAACCCTTTACAGACAAGCAGAAGTTAAGACAATTGAGCACCACCAAACCAGCTTTACAACAAATGCTAAAAATCTTCTCTAGGCAGGAAACACAAGAGAAGGAAAACACCGACAAGAACAAACCCAAAACAATTCAGAAAATGGTGATAGGAACATACATATCGATAATTATCTTAAATGTAAATGAATTAAATGCTCCAACTGAAAGACATACACTGGCTGAACGGATACAAAAACTAGACCTGTATATATGCTGTCTACAAGAGACCCACTTCAGATATAGGGATACATACAGATGAAAAGTGAGGGAATGGAAAAACATACTCCATAAAAATGGAAATGAAAGAAAGCTGGAGTAGCAATTCTCATATCAGACAAAATAGACTTTAAAGCAAAGACTATTACACGAGACAAAGAAGGACACTACATAATGATCAAGGGATCAATCCAAGAATAAGATATAACAATTGTAAATATTTATACAACCAAAAAAGGAGCACTTCAATACATAAGGCAAATACTAACAGCCATAAACAGGGAATTTGACATTAACACAATCATAGTAGGGGACTTTAACATCCCACTTTCACCAATGGACAGATCATCCAAAATGAAAATAAATAAGGAAACACAAGCTTTAAATGATACATTAAACAAGATACACTTAATTGATGTTTGTAGGACATTCCATCCAAAAACAACAGAATACACATTCTTCACAAGTGCTCATGGAGCATTCTCCAGGATAGATCATATCATGGGTCACAAATCAAGCCTTGCTAAATTTAAGAAAATTGAAATTGTATCAAGTGTCTTTTCTGACCACAATGCTATGAGACCAGATATCAATTACGGGAAAAAATCTGTAAAAAATACAAACACATGGAGGCTAACCAATATACTACTTAATTACCAAGAGATCACTGAAGAAATCAAAGAGGAGATCAAAAAATATCTAGAAACAAATGACAATGGAGACACGATGACCCAAAACCTATGGGATGCAGCAAAAGCAGTTCTAAGAGGGAAGTTTATAGCTATACAATCCTACCTCAAAAAACAAGGAACATCTCAAATAAACGACCTAACCTTACACCTAAGGCAATTAGAGGAAGAAGAACAAAAAAAAACCCCAAAGTTAGCAGAAGGAAAGTAATCATAATGATCAGATCAGAAATAAAAAGAAATGAAGGAAATGATAGCAAAGATCAATAAATCTAAAAGCTGGTACTCTGAGAAGATAAATAAAATTGATAAAACATTCGCTAGATTCATCAAGGAAAAAAGGGAGAAGACTCATATCGATACAATTAGAAATGAAAAAGGAGAAGGAACAACTGACATCACAGTAATACAAAGTATCATGAGAGATTACTACAAGCAACTGTATGCCAATACAATGGACAACCTTGAAGAACTGGACAAATGCTTAGAAATGCACAACCTTCTGAGACTGAACCAGGAAGAAATAGAAAATATAAACAGACCAATCACAAGTAATGAAATTGAAACTGTGATAAAAAATCTTCCACCAAACAAAAGGCCAGGACCAGATGGCTCCAGAGGTGAATTATATCAAACAATTAGAGAAGAGCTAACACCTATCCTTCTCAAACTCTTCCAAAATATAGCACAGGGAGGACACTCCCAAACTCATTCTACAAGACCATCATCACCCTGCTACCAAAACCAGACAAAGATTTCACAAAGAAAGAAAACTACAGGCCAATATCACTGATGAACATAGATGCAAAAATCCTCAACAAAATACTAGCAAACAGAATCCAACAGCACATTAAAAGGATCATACACCATGATCAAGTGGGGTTTATACCAGGCATGCGAGGATTCTTCAATATAGCAAATCAATCAACGAGATACACCATATTAACAAGTTGAAGGAGAAAAACCATATGATCACCTCAATAGATGCAGAAAAAGCTTTTGACAAAATTCAACACCCATTTATGATAAAAACCCTGCAGAAAGTAGGCATAGTGGGAACTTACTCAAGGTAATAAAGGTCATCTATGACAAACCCATAGCCAACATCGTCCTCAATGGTGAAAAACTGAAAACACTTCCACTAAGATCAGGAAGAAGACAAGGTTGCCCACTCTCACCACTGTTATTCAACACAGTTTTGGAAGTTTTAGCCACAGCAGTCAGAGAAGAAAAAGAAATAAAAGGAATCCAAATCGGAAAAGAAGAAGTAAAGCTGTCAGTGTTTGCAGATGACATGATACTATACATAAAGAATCCTAAAGATGCTACTAGCAAACTATTAGAGCTAATCAATGAATTCGATAAAGTAGCAGGATACAAAATTAATGTACAGAAATCTCTTGCATTCATATAAACTAATGGTGAAAAATCTCAAAGTGAAATTAAGAAAACACTCCCATTTACCATTGCAACACAAATAATAAAATACCTAGGAATAAACCTACCTAAGGAAACAAAAGACCTGTATGCAGAAAATTATAAGACACTAATGAAAGAAATTAAAGATGATACAAATAGATGGAGAGATATACCATGTTCTTGGATTGCAAGAATCAGCATTGTAAAAATGACTCTACTACCCAAAGCAATCTACAGATAGAATGCAATCCCTATCAAACTACCACTGGCATTTTTCGCAGAACTGGAACAAAACATTTCACAATTTGTATGGAAACGCAAAAGACCCTGACTAGCTAAAGCAATCTTGAGAAAGTAAAACGGAGCTGGAGGAATCAGGCACCCTGTCTTCAGACTATACTACAAAGCTACAGTAATCAAGACAGTATGGTACTGGTGCAAAAACAGAAATATAGATCAATGGGGCAGGATAGAAAGCCGAGAGATAAACGCACGCACATATGATCACCTTTTGTTTCATAAAGGAGGCAATAATATACACTGTCTTCAATAAGTGGTGCTGGGAATACTGGACAGCTACATGTAAAAGAATGAAATTAGAACACTCCCTAACACCATACACAAAAATAAACTTAAAATGGATGAAAGACCTTAATGTAAGGCCAGACACTATCAAACTCCTAGAGGAAAACTTATGCAGAACACTCTATGACATAAATCACAGCAACATCCTTTATGACCCACCTCCTGGAGAAATGGAAATAAAAAAAAAAAAATAAGGGACCTAATGAAACTTAAAACCTTTTTCACAGGAAAGGAAAACAGAAACAAGACTAAAAGACAACACTCCAAATGGGAGAAAATATTTGCAAATGAAGCAACTGACAAAGGATTAATCTCCAAAATTTACAAGCAGCTAATGCAGCTCAATAACAAAAAAACAAACAACCCAATCCAAAAATGGACAGAAGACCTAAATAGACATTTGTCCAATAAAGATATACAGATTGCCAACAAATACCTGAAAGAATGCTCAACATCATCAATCATTAGAGAAATGAAAATCAAAACTACAGTGAGATATCATCTCATAATGGTCAGAATGGCCATCACCAAAAAATCTCCAAACAATAAATGCTGGAAAGGGTGTGGAGAAAAGGGAACCCTCTTGCATTGTTGGTGGGAATGTAAAGTGATACAGCCACTATGGAGAACAGTATGGAGGTTCCTTACAGCCACTATGGAAAACAATATGGAGTTTCTGAAAGTAGAGCTACCACATGACCCAGCAATCCCAGTACTGGGCATATACCCTGAACAAACCATAATTCAAAAAGTGTCATGAATCACAATGTTCATTGCAACTCTATTTACAGTAGCCTGGACATGGAAGCAACCTATGTGTCCATCAACAGATGAATGGATAAAGAAGATGATGTGGCACATATATACAATGGAATATTACTTGGCCATAAAAAGAAACGAAATTGAGTTATTTGTAGTGAGGTGGATGGACATAGGGTCTGTTATACAGAGTGAAGTAAGTTAGAAAGAGAAAAACAAATACCATATGCTAACATATATATATGGAATCTAAAAAAAAGAAAAAACATTCTGACGAACCTCGGGGCAGGATAGGAATAAAGATGCAGATGTTGAAAATGGACTTGATTACACAGGGAGGGGGAAGGGTAAGCTGGGACGAAGTGAAGGAGTAGCATTGACATATATACATTACCAAAAGTAAGATAGCTAGTGGGAAATAGCTGCATCACCCAGGGAGATCACCTAGGTTCTTGTGACCACCTAGAGTGGTGGGATAGGGAGGGTGGGGAAGGAGACGCAGGAGAGAAGGGATATAGGGATATATGTATACATAAAGCTGATTCTCTTTGCGCTACAGCAGAAACTATGACAACATTGTAAAGCAATTACACTCCAATAAAGGTGTTTAAAATATAGATATATAAAAATGAACTAAGGAAGATATTCAGCTGTCTCGGCATTTTTGGCTAGTGTTTGGGGAGCAGCACCAGCTTTCTTCCAATTTATGACATAACTTCTTGTTTTATTTTAACCACCACCAAATGAATAAGAATAAATTGAGAATTTTGTTTTTACATAACTGGAAATCTCTCTCTCTCTTTTGAAATTATCCTTTATGTCTGTTCTGAGTGGTGGTTTCTTCACAACCCAAGAAAAAGGTGCACTGAATTTGAGCCATCAAATATAAAAAGCAAATCTTCTGGAGTCAAGTGAACTACTCATGATGTCAGTAGTTTGTGCTGTTATTATTTATGATATATTTACCACTTTTCCTTTTAAGAGTTCAGTAAGCCATTAAAAATACCCATCAATCAACACATTTCCTAGAAATGACCATTTAATATAAACTTGATTTCCCTTGTACCTTTTGAGCAATTTTGGACTCAATATGTTTTTCTGATGAAAATACCGAAGTATCTTATTTTAAATAATTTTTAATGAATATTAAAAATATCATTCCTCTATGGAATAATGAAATATATGTCTTATCTTTATGAAACAGGTTAAAACACAAAATGCCTCATACAGCTAACACTCAAACCCAACTATTTTATATAAAATTCATCCGGATTCTCAAAAAATGTCCATTTTAATCCATCTAATTTTATTTATTTATTTTTAATTTTTGAATTTATTTTTTTATACAGCAGGTTCATATTTGTCATCAGTTTTATACACATGAGTGTATACGTGTCAATCCCAATCACCCAATTCATCACACCACCACCACCACCCCCCTGTGACTTTCCCCCCCTTAGTGTCCATACGTTAGTTCTCTACATCTGTCTCAACTTCTGCCCTGCAAACCAGTTCATCTATACAATTTTTCTAGTATATACCCAGTAGTGGGATTGCTGGATCATATGGTAATTCTATTTTTAGTTTTTTAAGGAACCTCCGTACTGTTCTCCATAGTGGCTGTATCAATTTACATTCCCACCAACAGTGCAAGAGGATTCCCTTTTCTCCACACCCTCTCCAGCATTTGTTGTTTGTAGATTTTCTGATGATGTCCATTCTAACTGTTAAGAGGTGATACCTCATTGTAGTTTTGATTTGCATTTCTCTAATAATTAGTGATTTTGAGCAGCTTTTCATGTGCTTCTTGGCCATCTGTATGTCTTCTTTGGGGAAATGACAGTTTAGGTCTTCTGCCCATTTTTGGATTGGGTTGTTTGTTTTTTTTAATATTGAGCTGCATGAGCTGTTTATATGTTTTGGAGATTAATCCTTTGTCCATTGATTCATTTGCAAATATTTTCTCCCATTCTAAAGGTTGTCTTTTCGTTTTGTTTATGGTTTCCTTTGCTGTGCAAAAGCTTTTAAGTTTCATTAGGTCACATTTGTTTTTTTTACTTCCATTACTCTAGGAGGTGGATCAATAAAGATCTTGCTGTGATTTATGTCAAAGAGTGTTCTGCCTATGTTTTCCTCTAAGAGTTTTATAGTGTCCAGTCTTACATCTAGGTCTCTAATCCATTTTGAGTTTATTTTTGTGTATGGTGTTAGGGAGTGTTCTAATTTCATTCTTTTACTTGTAGCTGTCCAGTTTTCCCCGCACCTCTTATTGAAGAGACTGTCTTTTCTTCATTGTATATCCTTGCCTCCTTTGTCATAGATTAGTTGACCATAGGTGTGTGGGTTTATCTCTGGGCTTTCTATCTTGTTCCATTTATCTATGTTTCTGTTTCTGTGCCAGTACCATATTGTCTTGATTACTGTAGCTTTGTAGTATAGTCTGAAGTCAGGGAGTCTGATTCCTCCAGCTCCGTGTTTTTCCCTCAAGACTGCTTTGGCTATTCGGGATCTTTTGTGTCTTCATACAAATTTTAAGATTTTTGGTTCTAGTTCTGTATAAAATGCCATTGGTAATTTGATAGGGATTGCATTGAATCTGTAGATTGCTTTGGGTAGTATAGTGTCATTTTCACAATATTGATTCTTCCAATCCAAGAACCTGGTATATCTCTCCATCTTTTGGTATCATCTTTAATTTCTTTCATCAGTGTCTTATAGTTTTCTGCATACAGGTCTTTTGTCTCCCTAAGTAGGTTTATTCCTAGGTATTTTATTCTTTTTGTTGCAATGGTAAATGAGAGTGTTTCCTTAATTTCTCTTTCAGATTTTTCATCATTAGTGTATAGGAATGAAAGAGATTTCTATGCATTAATTTTGTATCCTGCAACTTTACCAAATTCATTGATTAGCTCTAGTAGTTTGCTGGTGGCATCTTTAGGATTCTCTATGTATAGTATTATGTCATCTGCAAACAGTGACAGTTTTACTTCCTCTTTTCCAATTTGTATTCCTTTTATTTCTTTTTCTTCTCTGATTACTGTGGCTAGGATTTCCAAAACTATGTCGAATAATAGTGGTGAGAGTGGGCATCCTTGTCTTGTTCCTGGTCTTAGAAGAAATGCTTTCAGGTTTTCACCATTGAGAATGATGTTTGCTGTGGGTTTGTCATATATGGCCTTTATTATGTTGAGGTAGGTTCCTCTATGCCCACTTTCTGGAGAATTTTTATCATAAATGGGTTTTGGATTTTGTCAAAAGCTTTTTCTGCATCTATTGAGATGATCATATGGTTTTTATTCTTCAATTTGTTAATATGGTGTATCACATTGATTCATTTGCACATATTGAAGAATTCTTGCATCCCTGGGATAAATCCCACTTGATCATGGTGTATGAAATCCGTATAATTTTAAAAGTTGAATGATGAGAAGCACATATATAATCAGCTTCCCCATGAGAAGTAAATTCTTGAAAAATTACTTCTCTAAAACTAGCTTCTTTACATTTTGATGTCTACCAGCAGTTTATTTTTCCTTTAAGAGGATAAAATACTAGAAGTTTATGTCCCTACAGCATAAAGCAGGTCAATTACTGACTTGGATTTTTTTAGATTGTATTATTAGATAGTTTTGAGTGACAGTGTTGTGACCTAATGATGTAAATTAAGACATCTCAAATTTAAAATGTTGAGCCTCCTAAAATACATTATTGGAATCCAAGTTAAGATTAAGTAAATTTAAGGTGATGTGCAATTGTAAAGAAAAATATATTAGGAATTTAGGAACTTCCAAATAGCATTATCTATATTGCATCACAAAAGAAGCCATTTAAGACTGGAGAGTCTTTCTTATGTTTTATCAGATTCAAGTAAGCCCAGATGACTGAAGGTCAGAATAAAACAACACAACAAAATATCCTTCTCAAGATAGATGACCTGTTGACAGTCTTAGAGAAACTAAATATGATGCTTGAAAGCTATCAGTGCTTACTAAAATCTTCACTTTCATCATAAAGGCAATCATTGTATCACTGTTGATAGAATTATTCTGAGGGAATTGCATATGCCCCTTTCACACATGAAATGTCTCAGTCACTGAATGTTACTGATATTCACTAGTCAGTGGCAGGTTATTTCACTTGTGACTATGAGAAATAAAATAAGAAGTGGGGACCACACTAAAATGCTATGATCCATCAAATCAGTAATAAACCGTGACTTGACTCAAGTTAGTAGTGTTTTTGAAATAGAATGTTTGATTAAGGGAAGTATGCTTCCCAGTATTTGGTCTGTACATGAACAATATTTTGGGGTGTTTATGAAACATTAATTTTAATTGGGAGAACTTGATGTTTCTTATTATTTTTCATTCATAATATTGCTCTAGATATGTGTAGAGAAAAAAAAAATGTTGCCTTCCATTCCAGTTCTACAAGTATCAATCCATTAACCACTGCAGTTGCCCAGGGAGAGTGCACCCTGAGGGGAATTCATAATGGAGAAAAAAAAAGGAAGCATTCTGTACATTGTATATACTGGCCCCTGGATAGTTGAATATGCATATCTAGTGAAAAATATTCAAACGACCCCAGATTCTTGCATCTTCCCATAAACAGAAAAACACTGAAATCTTTAACTTGAGATGTCTGTTCTTTGAGATTAGAAGTAAACCTTTGAGGTTTGACTACATGGTTTTTCTAGCAAAAACAAAAAACAAAAAAAAACAGTCATGTACGTCTTAGCTCCTCCTTTACCTCTGCAGAGCATATCGTGAGAGCTACCTGAGAGTCTTCCAGGTATAGTGTTCAGTAAGGTCCCCAAAATAACTCAACTCACAACTTTTTCTTTGAGCATTTTTATTTCAGTCAGCAAATGCGTTCCCAATATCTTTGGTGAGATTTGTGGATGAATCTTAATTTGCTAACACATAACTTTCTGTATTAAAATGTACATGTGATGGGGAATTATTATTCACTTAGAACTAATTTTTTTAAAGGAAATTAAAGAGAAAATGAGAATTTGACTTTTAGTTTGTGAAAACTAAAATACAAGATTATACTTGAGTGACTGTAATCCAAACCTAGGCATCATAATAACACACACACACACACACACACACACACCCCTACATTGTGACAACACACAAGAAAGAGACTTGATGTGGATTAAAGTTATTGTATTGAAAACATATATTGACAACCTTATAGAAGAAAAATATTTCTCCTCAGAAGTAGCTATCACTTTAAACAATTAGTTGATTAATTAATTTATTTATTAAACAGATGTCTTCCTTTCATATTAATGAAGTTAAAATTTGATCACTTGAGAACATTTCGGCACCTTAGTTCTCCCTCCGCATCTTTTTTTAAAAACTTTTATTTTGAAATAATGTTACATTTGCAAGAAGTTGCAAAATAGTACAGATTTCCCATGTGTCTTCCATCCAGCTTTCCCTGTTGAAAAGTGCTGGTGTGAAGATTCAAATGAATGATTTTGTTCTTTTCCTTTTACCGAATTATGCATGAACTGCTGGGATAGTAACAAAGTTCGTTTTCAAATGATTCCAAGAAGAACTCTCTGTATCAGATTATATCAGAGCAAAGCAAAATAATCAGTTGGAAATTTTAATTCCGGTGCCAGGTGCTTCTGTACGATGCTTATCCAGTTACTTTGATTTCCTCTCAATGGGAATAGTTTTGGCGCAGTTATATATACTAACTGTCTTTTTTTGTCTAAAATTTTCCCAATGTAGTTCTTTGGTGAACTGTGTAGTAGGTTGCTACCTAAAATGACTGTCTAGTATCCCCTTTCCCATTAAGGAGTCTAGCCAAAGACCCTCTAGAACAGATAAGAAAAATCCAATACAGAAATGTATCAAATTGTATTAAATATATATTGTTAAGTACCAAGTCTTACACAACTAATTCAAAAGAAAAAATTAACTTTTCCTTTGTGGGACATAAAGAGTTCCTCCGTACACTTTAGTGAAGAATTAAATCTGAAGAGTTACATTTTTCACTCACTTTAATGTTATTTTTTCTTATTTTAACTTCTGTTTGAAAACATTTATGGACCATGATTTACTTTGCAGATACTATGCTACACTTGGTAGTGTAAAGCTAAATGACAATAATTTTACCTAATAGGAGCTCATAATTAAATGAAGTGATTTGGCCTCCAAGGATGTATGTTTTGTCATTACTGGGAACGACATGAAAATGACCTAAATAATAGTAAAATGGTAGAAATTATACTGCTTTCTTACAGTTAAAATTATAAAATCAACACATTAGTAATAAGAATATAGATGTTGCAAAGTCACCCTACATGACTGCCTTTGGATTAAACTTATTAACACAGATAAAAATGAAGTGCAAGAATCCAATCAAGGATTATGAAACTTGACAACACAGGGAAAAAATAAAAGGATTTTCACTGTGCAAACTTTGTCAGTGCTCATCCTGGGGCTACTTAGAGGCCAGTGTAACACAATCTAAGAATCAATTAGCCCAGTTTCACAGTCAGCTGCTCTCCTATAATGGAGGTAGGTGCATATAACTGTTCCATTTTTTATGTCATCCAGTCTAATCAACACTCTGATTATAATAATTTTAATATATGACATATTGAAAGAAAAACTAGTTTCTAAACTGACAATATAAGCTTGTAGGCTTTCAACAGCTATGCTACGCTTGGCAAATTAAATGTGTAACTTTTTAAAATTAATAGATGATACTTTTTAGAGTTTTATATTTCCAAAGAGTTGTCATACAGTGCTTCCCTTGTCACAGTTTTCCCTTTTTTAGCACTTTTCATTAATAATACATTTGTTAGATTCAATGAACCAATACTGATGCATTATCATTAACGAAGTCCATAGTTTACATCATGGTTCACTCTTAGTGTTTTAAATTTCAATGGATTTTGACAAATGGATAATGCTGTGAATTCACCATTATGATATCACACAGAATAGATTCACTCACTGCCATAAAAATGCCCTGTGCTTTACCTATTCCTCCTTCCCTGCCCTGATTTTACATTATCTCTATAGTTTTGCTTTTCCAAAAGTATCATATAGTTGGAATCATATAGAATGTAGCATTTTCAGACTGGCTTCTTTTGCTTAGCAATAATCATTTAAGATTTCTCCTGTGACTGAATCAAATTCAGGTCCAGTCACTTGATCCACAGCAAAGGCCAATTTACAGATGCCAGGTTTTACTGAAGGAAAGTATAACATTTATTGCAGGGCACAAAGCAAGGTTATGGGCAGCTCATGCTCAGAAGAGCCAAACTCCCCAATGGCTTTCAGGCAAGGGTTTTTAAAGACAGTGTTGGGGTAAGTGTGGTAGGATGCATTATCAGCCTGTGGACAATTTTCTGATTGGTTGGTGGTGAGGTAATAGAGTGATATTGCAGAGATCTAAGTCATCAGTCTTCTGGCACCAACCAGTTTAGAGTCTATGTGCTTGTGGTCAGAAGTTTCCAATTGGTGGGGCCCTGGTTCCTGTAAAAACAACTCAAGAATGTGAGAGGGATTGTTATCTATATCCATCAAGGAGAAACAAAGGGTCCTGTGAGTCTGTTTTATGGTTGATATTGTTTTAGTTATTATTCCTTTTCTTGCTTGACTGCTTTTTCTTTGTTTCTGGTTTTTTCTCTTCTCTAATCATTAAATGCTTCAGTTTGTGCTTTAGAACACAGGGAAGGAAGGCCTAAGAGACTCAGGTATTTTTCTACAAACAAGAGGTAGGGGACACAGAGGGGCTTGTGTCCAAGAGGCCCAGAAGGTCCTGGTCAGTTGTACTCCATGTCTTTTTGTGGCTTGACACCTTATTCTGTTTTTTTTTATAACCGAATAATATTCTAATGTATAGATTTATCACAGTTTTCTTATCTTTCAGTTTTCAGCAATTATGAATCAAGCTACTACTAACATTTTAATGCAGGTTTCTATGTGAATATAAATTTCAATTCATTCAGATTCGCTGAACCATATGATAAGACTATATTTAGCCTTGTCAGAAACTACCAAACTGTCTTCCAAAGCAGCTGTACCATTTGCATTCCTTCCAGTAATGAATGACAGTCCTGTGGTTTAATTGTCATCAGAATTTGGTATTGCCAGTTTTGAATTTTAGTCATTTTAATAGGTGTATAGTGATACTCATTGTTTAGATTTGTAATTTCCTAATGATATATTATGGGGAGCATCTTTTCAAATGCTTATTTGCTATCTTTACATCTTCTTTGATGAGGTTCTTTGGTCCATTTTTTAATTGGATTGATTCTTTTCTCATTGCTGAGTTTAAAAAATTTTTTGTATATTGAGAATACAAGGACAACAAATAAGAATATTTTTTAATTCTACTTTTTTCTACCTCTTTTGGTTTTGTGTGTTTTCATGTTTCTACTTTCTCTTCTTAGTATATCAATTATACTTTTTTTTTAAGTTAGCAGTTGCTCCAGTGTTTGTAGTATAGATTTACAACTAATTTAAGTCCACTTTTAATTAACACTATACTACTTTATGGGTAGTGCAGATACCATAAAACAGAGTGTTTCCACTTCCTCGCTCCCATCCCTTATAAAATTGTCATTCATTTCACTTATCCATAAACTATGAAAATACAATATATTGTTGTTATTCTTAATTTGAACAAACCGTTCTCTGTTTATCAAATAAGAATAGGAAAAGAAAATATTGTATTTGTTTTCTAACACTCTCATTTTGTTTATGTAAATCCAAGGCTCTAGATTTTATCACTTCTTTCTCTCTGATTTCTTTTTATCATTTCTTGCAAGACAGGTCTAGTGGTGACAAATTCATGCATTATTTATTTGTCCAATGAAGTCTTTATTTCTTCTTTATTTTGAAGGATAGTTTTGCCAGATATGCAATATGCAATTCTAGTTATTTTTTCTTTCAGTACTTTCAATACTTCACTATTTTTGCGTGATTTTTGAAGAGAAGTCTGATGCAATTTTTATACTTATTCCTCTGTTGGTAGAGTATCTTCCCCCCCCCCCCGGGTTCTTTCATTATTTTTTTGTTCACTTTTGATTTTCTGCAGTTTGACTATGAAATTTCTAGGTAAAGGACTCCAAACTGTGCTAGGGTTGTTGAGTATTATTTCATGCTATTTCTGTGATGGTATATGATATGGCTCTTGACTTCAAAATAATGTGATGTAGAAGAAAGTTCATGGAATTATGAATCAATGCTCTAGTTATTAGCCTCAGCTATACCATTATTCATCCTGTGAGCTTAGATAAACTTTTTAATATATGCCTACTTTTTCATAGACCTATGTAAAATCAATAGATTGACTTTGATACATCAGATTATTTCCAAATCTAAAATTATATAATTATGCATATCTCCTTGAACACTTCTAATTAGGAAATCTTCAATTTATTTGTGCCAATATAACATTCTGCTCTATTTTTTTAGCATGCACAGACAAGTTTCATTTATATTTTAACTACATATAGATATTTCTCAGCATATGGCAGTCCGACAGCTGAATGTCATTATCAAGTAAGGCTTAAATCAGGGATGGATTTAATCCATGCTCTTTATAAAATAAGATTAAATTTTTTTGAGTGTGGTCCTACTTCTGGTCCCAACCTAACCCCCAGCCTGACTATATAAACTGACTGGGAGCAGTTCTGCTCCTGGTTAAAAACCTCTGTGTGATTTTTCAGGTTAGATCATAGGTCATTACAAAGTCTTTACCTGCCAGCTGCATGGGGGAAATTTGCCCTTCCCACAGCAAATTGGTGTGCAGCCAGTGCATGGCAGTCTCTAAAGGGAGTTGCAGTCGAGGACTCAGGCCCCCCTAGTGGTCATGCTCTTGGCATACTCGTGGTCTTAGGTTCTTTGTGGCGAACTTAGAAGTCTTATTCTGGCTCCTCCCCCAAGCCTCTTTATGCAGCCTGGGGAGGCTGTGGGGAGGGGAAGCCTTGAGGACACCTTTCCCCACTCTGACTCAGTAACCAGCACTTCTCCTCTCCTAGCCTTCACTCTACTCCCTCCTCTGGCCTCAGTGCTGGAGCCTTTGTTGGGGCTTCCTCAATACTGAGAGACCCCCAGGTCTGTGCTGATCCACCTGACTCTGAACAGTGTTCCTTCCATGGAGGAAAGTGGAACAGGGGGAGTTGGCGCTTTCTCCAGTTTAGAACTTGATTTACCATCACCATAAGAGATCAAAGGCTTAATTCTTTCATTTTTGACTTGTTGCTTTCATGGGTTACCCTGGCGCCTGATGGCTGAACACTCTTTGTCTCTCTGCTGTCTCTCAACAATTCAGCTGAGCTTTGACAACCTGGGAAGATGGGATGAATCCATGGTGTGTACCCATCCTGCATTTCCTATTTAGGCAAGCGTGAGTAGGAAGGCTCCTATGATGCTTAGAAAAATCTCTTGTCATTGTTTTGCGTTCTATCAGATTAAACACACTTTTTATTCCTTATTCTCTAATGTTTAAGGTTGGAACACCACGGTGGAAAGGGATAGAAGTAAAATCAAAGTCTCGTTTGTTCTAATAACATGAAATACATATTTAAGAGGAAGAAAGTTCTTCGGAACACGAACAGTAAATCAGTAATGATTGAAAAGCAGTGGAGGGAACATGTTTCAAGTGGTGGTACGATTTCAGATATTTTCATAGTATAGTAATTACAAAATTTTGAATTCATATAATATAACCATAAAAGAAATTGAACAGACTTTCTCTTCCATTATGAATAAATGGTCATTTTCTCTACTGAAACATTTCCAATGAATGCACTTATTCATAAGACTGTCATCCTGAAATATGTTCCTTTATATTCAAACAATATTTACCTTTATGTAATATCTGTATTTAAAACTGTACTTTTATGCCTCTAAAATTTGTAGAGTGAATCTAAATCTCTCTCTTAAGGAAGACTTTCACAGATATTTTATGTGGTCCTGAGTCTTCTCCTTGTTAAATATGTGTACAATCTTCAATATTTTAAAGGCTCTGAACTTGTACTGTAGATTCTGACATACAGCTAGTATTGCAGGCTCACATGAAATTGGATTAATTATAGAACATATAACTGTTGTAGTAATCATTCTTTAAAAGACATATGTATATATATATCTCAGTATTTTTGTAATCTTTGGTAGTATGTTTCATGTTAGACTACATCTTTTCTGGTTTAGTATATAAATAAACACTGAATTTCTTTTATCTGTACTTTTGCCTGGGTTAGAATTAGTTTCCTTCTATTTTTCAATAAGGACTTTTGTTAATTGCAAAATTTTTATATATACAAAGAATAGATGTAATCTATATGTAGGTTTTTTTTTTACATATTTATTGGAGTATAATTGCTTTACAATGGTGTGTTAGTTTCTGCTTTATAAAAAAGTGAATCAGTTATACATATATATATGTTCCCATATCTCTTCCCTCTTGCTTCTCTCTCCCTCCCACCCTCCCTATCTCACCCCTCTAGGTGGTCACAAAGCACCGAACTGATCTCCCTGTGCTATGCGGCTGCTTCCCACTAGCTATCTATTTTACGTTTGGTAGTGTATATATGTCTATGCCACTCTCTCACTTTGTCACAGCTTACCTTTCCCCCTCCCCATATCCTCAAGTCCATTCTCTAGTAGGTCTGTGTCTTTATTCGTGTCTTACCCCTAGGTTCTTCATGACAGTTTTTTTTCTTAAATTCCGTATATATGTGTTAGCATACGGTATTTGTCTTTCTCTTTCTGACTTACTTCACTCTGTATGACAGAATCTAGGTGCATCCACCTCATTACAAATAGCTCAAATTCGTTTCTTTGTATGGCTGAGTAATATTCCATTGTATATATGTGCCACATCTTCTTTATCCATTCATCCAATGATGAACACTTAGGTTGTTTCCATCTCTGGGCTATTGTAAATAGAGCTGCAATGAACATTTTGGTACATGACTTTTTGAATTATGGTTTGCTCACGGTATATGCCCAGTAGTAGGATTGCTGGGTCATATGGTAGTTCTATTTGCAGTTTTTTAAGGAACCTCCATACTGTTCTCCATAGTGGCTGAACCAGTTCACATTCCCACCAGCAGTGCAAGAGTGTTCCCTTTTCTGCACACCCTCTCCAGCATTTATTGTTTCTAGATTTTTTCATCATGGCCATTCTGACTGGTGTGAGATGATATCTCATTGTACTTTTGATTTGCATTTCTCTAATTAATGATGTTGAGCATTCTTTCATGTGTTTGTTGGCAATCTGTATATCTTCTTTGGAGAAATGTCTACTTAGGTCTTCTGTCCATTTTTGGATTGGGTTGTTTTTTTGTTATTGAGCTGCATTAGCTGCTTGTAAATTTTGGAGATTAATCCTTTGTCAGTTGCTTCATTTGCAAATATTTTCTCCCATTCTGAGGGTTGTCTTTTGGTCTTGTTTATGGTTTCCTTTGCTGTGCAAAAGCTTTGAAATTTCATTAGGTCCCATTTGTTTATTTTTGTTTTTATTTCCATTTCTCTAGAAGGTGGGTCAAAAAGGATCTTGCTGTGATTTATGTCATAGAGTGTTCTGCCTATGTTTTCCTCTTAAGAGTTTGATAGTTTCTGGCCTTACATTTAGGTCTTTAATCCATTTTGAGTATATTTTTGTGTATGGTGTTAGGGAGTGATCTAATCTCATCCTTTTACATGTACCTGTCCAGTTTTCCCAGCACCACTTATTGAAGAGGCTGTCCTTTCTCCACTGTACATTCCTGCCTCCTTTATCAAAGATAAGATGACCATATGTGCATGGGTTTATCTCTGGGCTTTCTATCCTGTTCCATTGATCTATCATTCTGTTTTTGTGCCTATACCATACTGTCTTGATTACTGTAGCTTTGTAGTATAGTCTGAAGTCAGGGAGCCTGATTCTTCCAGCTCCGTTTTTCATTCCCAGGATGGCTTTGGCTATTCAGGGTCTTTTGTGTTTCCATACAAATTGTGAAATTTTTGTTCTAGTTATCTGAAAAATGCCAGTGGTAGTTTGATAGGGATTGCATTGAATCTGTAGATTGCTTTGGGTAGTAGTGTCATTTTCACAATGTTGATTCTTCCAATCCAATAACATGGAATATCACTCCATCTAGTTGTATCATCTTTAATTTCTTTCATCAGTGTCTTATAATTTTCTGCATACAGGTTTTTTGTCTCCTTGGGTAGGTTTATTCCTAGATATTTTATTCTTTTTGTTGCACTGGTAAATGGAAGTGTTTTCTTGATTTCACTTTCAGATTTTTCATCATTAGTGTATAGGAAGCCAGAGATTTCTGTACATTAATTTTGTATCCTGCTACTTTACGAAATTCATTGATTAGCTCTAGTCATTTTCTGGTAGCATCTTTAGGGTTCTCTAGGTATAGTATCATGTCATCTGCAAACAGTGACAGCTTTACTTCTGCTTTTCCAATTTGGATTCCTTTTATTTCCTTTTCTTCTCTGATTGCTGTGGCTAAAACTTCCAAAACTATGGTGAATAATAGTGGTGAGAGTGGGCAACCTTGTCTTCTTCTTCATCTTAGTGGAAATGGTTTCAGTTTTTCAGCATTGAGGATGATGTTGGTTGTGGGTTTGTCATATATGGCCTTTATTATGTTGAGGAAAGTTCCCTCTATGCCTACTTTCTGCAGTGTTTTTATCATAAATGGGTGTTGAATTTTGTCAAAAGCTTTCTCTGCATCTATTGAGATGATCATATGGTTCTTCTTCAATTTGTTACTATGGTGTATCACGTTGATTGATTTGCATCTATTGAAGAATCCTTGCATTCCTTGAATAAACCCCACTTTATCATGGTGTATGATCCTTTTAATGTGCTGTTGGATTCTGTTGGCTAGTATTTTGTTGAGGATTTTTGCATCTATGTTCATCAGTGGTATTGACCTGTAGTTTTCTTTCTTTGTGACATCCTTGTCTGGTTTTTGTGTCAGGGTAATGGTGCCCTCGTAGAATCAGTTTGGGAGTGTTCCTTGCTCTGCTATATTTTGGAAGAGTTTGAGAAGGATAGGTGTTAGCTCTTTTCTAAATGTTTGATAGAATTCGCTTGTGAATCCATTTGGTCCTGGGCTTTTGTTTGTTGGAAGATTTTTAATCACAGTTTCAATTACAGTGCCTGTGATTGTTCTGTTTATATTTTCTGTTTCTTCCTGATTCAGTCTTGGCAGCTGTGCATTTCTAAGAATTTGTCCATTTCTTCCAGGTTGTCCATTTTATTGGCATAGAGTTGCTTGTAGTAATCTCTCATGATCTTTTGTATTTATGCAGTGTCAGTTTTTACTTCATTTTTATTTCTAATTCTATTGATTTGAGTCTTCTCCCTGTTTTTCTTGATGAGTCTGGCTAATGGTTTATCAATTTTGTTTATCTTCTCAAAGAACCAGCTTTCAGTTTTATTGATCTTTGCTATCATTTCCTTCATTTCTTTTTCATTTATTTCTGATCTGATTTTTATGATTTCTTTCCTTCTGCTAACTTTGGGGTTTTTTTGTTCTTCTTTCTCTAATTGCTTTAGGTGTAAGGTTAGGTTGTTTATTTGACATGTTTCCTGTTTCTTTAGGTAGGATTGTATTGCTATAGACGTCCCTCCTTGAACTGCTTTTGCTGCATCCCATAGGTTTTGGGTCATCATGTCTCCATTGTCATTTGATTCTAGGTATTTTTTTATTTCCTCTTTAATTTCTTCAGTGATCTCTTCGTTTTTAAGTAGTGTATTGTTTAGCCTCCATGTGTTTGTATTTTTTACAGATCTTTTCCTGTAATTGATATCTAGTCTCATAGTGTTGTGGTCAGAAAAGTTACTAGATACAATTTCAATTTTCTTCAATTTACCATGGGTTTTTTTGTGACCCAAGATATGATCTATCCTGGAGAATGTTCTATGAGCACTTGAGAAGAATGTGTATTCTATTGTTTTTGGATGGAATGTCCTATAAATATCAATTAAGTCCATCTTGTTTAATGTATCATTTAAAGCTTGTGTTTCCTTATTTATTTTCATTTTGGATGATCTGTCCATTTGTGAAAGTGGGGTGTTATAGTCCCCTACTATGAATGTGTTACTGTCAATTACCCCTTTTATGGCTGTTAGTATTTGCCTTATGTATTGAGGTGGTCCTATTTTGGGTGCATAAATATTTACAATTTTATATCTTCTTCTTGGATCGATCCCTTGATCATTATGTAGTGTCCTTCTTTGTCTCTTCTAATAGTCTTTATTTTAAAATCTATTTTGTCTGATATGAGAATTGCTACTCCAGCTTTCTTTTGGTTTCCATTTGCATGGAATACCTTTTTCCATCCCCTTACTTTCAGTCTGTATGTGTCTCTAGGTCTGAAGTGTTTCTCTTGTAGATAGCATATATATGGGTCTTGTTTTTGTATCCATTCAGCCTATCTGTATATTTTGGTGGGAGCATTTAGTCCATTTACATTTAAGGTAATTATCAATATGTATGTTCCTATTCCCATTATCTTAATTGTTTTGGTTTCGTTATTGTAGGTCTTTTCCTTCTTTTGTGTTTCTTGCCTAGAGAAGTTCCTTTAGCATTTGTTTGTAAAGCTGGTTTGGTGGTGCTGAACTCTCTCAGCTTTTGCTTGTCTGTAAAAGTTTTAATTTCTCCATCAAATCTGAATGTGATCCTTGCTGGGTAGAGTAATCTTGGTTGCAGGATTTTCTCCTTCATCACTTTGAATATGTCCCGTCAGTCCCTTCTGGCCTCCAGAGTTTCTGCTGAAAGATCAGCTGTTAACTTTATGGGGATTCCCTTGTGTGATATTTGTTGTTTTTCCCTTGCTGCTTTTAATATATTTTCTTTGTATTTAATTTTTGCCAGTTTGATTAATATGTGTCTTTGCATGTTTCTCCTTGGATTTATCCTCTATGGGACTCTCTGTGCTTCCCAGACTTGATTAACTATTTCCTTTCCCATATTAGGGAAGTCTTCAACTATAATCTCTTCAAATATTTTCTCAGTCCCTTTCTTTTTCTCTTCTTCTTCTGGAACCCCTATAATTCGAATGTTGGCGCATTTAATATTGTCCCTGAGGTCTCTGAGACTGTCCACAGCTCTTTCCATTCTTTTTCTTTATTCTGCTCTGCAGTAGTTATTTCCACTATTTTATCTTCCAGGTCATTTCTGTGTTCATCTGCCTCAGTTATTTTGCTATTGATCCCATCTAGAGTACTTTTAATTTCATTTATTGTGTTGTTCATCATTGCTTGATTCATCTTTAGTTCTTCTAGGTCCTTGTTAAATGTTTCTTGCATTTTGTCTATTCTGTTTCCAAGATTTTGGGTCATCTTTACTATCATTATTCTGAATTCTTTTTCAGGTAGACTGCCTATTTCCTCTTCGTTTGTTAGGTGTGGTGGGTTTTTATCTTGCTCTTTCATCTGCTGTTTGTTTTTCTGTCTTCTTATTTTGCTTATCTTACTGTGTTTGGGGTCTCCTTTTTGCAGGCTGCCGGTTATAGTTCCCGTTTTTTTTGGCGTCATTCCCTGGTGGCTAAAGTTGGTTCAGTGGGTTGTGTAGGCTTCCTGGTGGGGGGGACTAGTGCCTGTGTTCTGGTGGATGAGGCTGGATCTTGTCTTTCTGGTTGGCAGGTCCACGTCTGGTGGTGTGTTTTGGGGTGTCTGTGGCCTTATTATGATTTTAGGCAGCCTCTCTGCTAATGGGTGGGGTTGTGTTTCTGTCTTGCTAGTTCTTTGGCATAGGGTGTCCAGCACTGTAGCTTGCTGGTCGTTGAGTGAAGCTAGGTGCTGGTGTTGAGATGGAGATCTCTGGGAGATTTTCGCCATTTGATGTTATGGGCAGCTGGGAGATCTGTTGTGGAACAGTGTCCTGAAGTTGGCTCTCCCACCTCAGAGGCTTAGCACTGACTCCTGGCTGCAGCATCAAGAGCCTTTCATCCACATGGCTCAGAATAAAAGGGAGAAGAAGTAGAAAGAAAGAAAGAAAGACAGAAAGAAAGAAAGGAAGGAAGAAGGAAAGAAAGAAAGAAAGAAAGAAAGAAAGAAAAAAGGAGGGATGGAGGGAGGGAGGGAGGGAGGAAGGAAAGAAAGAGATAAAATAAAGTAAGACAAAATAAAATAGTTATTAAAATAAAAAATAATTATTAAGAAAAAAAATATTTTAAGAAAACAACAACAACAACAAAAAAACGGACAGATAGAACCCTAGCTCAAATGGTGGAAGCAAAGCTATACAGACAAAATCTCACACGGAAGCATACACATACGCACAAAAAGAGGAAAAGGGGAAAAAATCATAAATCTTGCTCTCAAAGTCCACCTCCTCAATTTGGGATGATTTGTTGTCTATTCATGTATTCCACAGATGCAGGGTACATCAAGTTGATTGTGGAGCTTTAATCCGCTGCTTCTGAGGCTGCTGGGAGAGATTTCCCTTTCTCTTCTTTGTTCTCACAGCTCCCAGGGGCTCAACTTTGGATTTGGCCCCGCCTCTGCGTGTAGGTCAGCGGAGGGCGTCTGTTTTTCGCTCAGACAGGATGGGGTTAAAGGAGCCGCTGATTTGGGGGCTCTGGCTCACTAAGGCTCGGGGAGGGAGGTGCACGGAGTGCGGGGTGAGCCTGCGGCGGCAGAGGCTGGCGTGACGTTGCACCAGTCTGAGGCGCGCCGAGCATTCTCCCGGGGAAGTTGTCCCTGGATCCCGGTACCCTGGCAGTGGCGGGCTGCACAGGCTCCCCAGAAGGGGGGTGTGAATAGTGACCTGTGCTCGCACACAGGCTTATTGTTTGTGGCAGCAGCAGCCTTAGCGTCTGATGCCCGTCTCTGGGGTCCGCGCTGGTAGCCGCGGCTCGCGCCCGTCTCTGGAGCTCCTTTAAGCAGTGGTCTTAACCCCCTCTCCTCACGCACCAGGAAATAAAGAGGGAAGAAAAATTCTCTTGCTTCTTCGGCAGGTCCAGACTTTTCCCCAGACTCCCTCTCGGCTAGCCGTGGTGCACTAACCCCCTGCAGGCTGTGTTCATGCCGCCAACCCCAGTCCTCTCCCTGCGCTCCAACGGAAGCCCGAGCCTCAGCTCCCAGCCCTGCCCGCCCCGGCGGGTGAGCAGACAAGCCTCTCGGGCTGCTGAGTGCCGGTTGCCACTGATCCTCTGTGCTGGAATCTCTCCGCTTTGCCCTCTGCACCCCTGTTGCTGTGCTCTCCCCCATGGCTCCGTAGCTTTCCCCCTCTGCCACCCGCAGTCTCCGCCCTCGAAGGGGCTTCCTAGTATGTGGAAACCTTTCCTCCTTCATGGCTCCCTCCCACTAGTGCAGGTCCCATCCCTATCCTTTTGTCTCTGTTTATTCTTTTTTCTTTTGCCCTACCCAGGTATGTGGGGATTTTCTTGCCTTTTTGGAGGTCAGGTCTTCTGCCAGCATTCAGTAGGTGTTCTGTAGGAGTTGTTCCATGTGTAGATGTATTTCTGGTATATCTGTGAGGAGGAAGGTGATCTCCATGTCTTACTCTTCCGCCATCTTCCCCTTGTCCTATATGTAGGTTTTGAAATAGATAATAACATGATGTATGGATATAGATGTAGATATAGATCTCTATTTTTTAATTTTTTTGGTGAAAGAGGCTTTATGAGTATTTTTAAAATATACATTATATTAATTAAATATACAACATTTAGGTGTGTACTCTTCTGTTTGTATAATCTGGTGTGTTGAGAACACGCCAAAATGCAATTTCCAAAAAGATGAGTAGTTTAATACTTGAGAAAGTGCAGAATTTTGTCATAGCATGTAGGAAAAATGTATAGTCCAGATGATAGGGAAATGGGAGGTGCATATCTCTCTTATCTCCATTTGAAATGATACGTATTTGGCATCTTATTTATTTTATTTTTAAAATTTTCATCCTGTTTTATTGAGATATGATTGACATATAACACTGTATAAGTTTAAAGTGTGCAGCATAATGATTTGACTTAAATACATCATGAAATGATTATCACAGTAGGTTTAGTGGACATCCATTCTATAGATATCAAATTAAAGAAATGGAGGAAAATTTTTCTTGTGATGAGAATTCTTAGAATTTACTTTCTTAACAACTTTGATCTGTAACATATAGCAGTGTTAATTATATTTATCATGTTGTACATTACATTCCTAGTACTTATTTATCTTATAACTGGAAAGTTGTAACTTTTGACTGCCTTCATCCAATTCGCCCTGCCCCTAACCACCTGCCTCTGATAACCACAAATCTGATCAATAGTTTTGGTGAGTTTGTTTGTTTTTGAAGTATAATTGACCTGTGACACTGTGTTAGTTCCTTTTACACTGCATAGTGATTTGGTATTTCTATACTTTTCAGAATGATCACCAGGATAAGTCTAGTTACTATATGTCACCACACAAAGATACACCATAGTTATTGACTATGTTATTCACACTGTACATGTCATCACTGTGACTCATTTATTTTGTAACTGGAAGTTTGCACCTCTTAATCTCCCTCCCCTATTTCTCCTTCACCTGCTCCCTCCACCCTGGCAACCACCTGTTTATTCTCTGTATCTATGACTCTGTTTATTTTGTTATGTTTGATCATTTGTTTCAGACAGTATTTGTTTTTCTCTGTCTGACTTATTTCACTTAACATTACACCCTCTACATCATCCATGTTGTCACAAATAGCAAGATTTCATTGTTTTCCATGACTGAGTAACATTCCGTGTGTGTATATATATCTTCTTTAACCATTCATCTATTGATGGGCACTTGAGTTGCTTCTATATCTTGGCTATTGTAAATAATACTGCACTGAATATAGGGGTGCATATATCTTTTCTAATTAGTGTTTTTGTTTTCTTCAGAAAAGTGTCTGGAAGTCAAACTCCTGGATCATATTGTAGTTATATTTTCAATTTTTTGAGGAATCTTCATACTGTTTTCCATAGAGGCTGCACCAATTTACATTTCCACAAACAATGGCACAAGGGTTCCTTTTTCTCCACATCCTTGCCAACATTTTTTATTTGTTGTCTTTTTGATGATGGCCATTCTGACAAGTGTGAGATGATATTTCAGGGTGGTTTTGATTTGCATTTCCCTGATGTTTAGTGATGTTGAGCATCTTTTCACGTGCTATTCCTTATCTGTATGTCTTCTTTTGAAAATTGCCTATTCAGATCCTCAGCCCATTTTTTAATTGAGTTGCTTTTTGATGTTGAGTTGTATGAGGTATTTGTATATTTTGAATATTAACTCCTTATCAGTTATATCAATTGCAAATGTTTTCTTCCATTTAGTAGGTGGCCTTTTCATTTTGTTGATAGTTTCCTACACTGTGAAAAAGCTTTTTAGTTTGATTTAGTCCCATTTGTTTATTTTTGCTTTTGTTTCCCTTACCTGAGGAGACATATCCAAAAAATTATTATTGAGACCCATGTCAAAAAGTGTACTACCTATGTTTTCCTTTAGAAATTTTATGGCTTCAGGTCTTACATTTAAGTCTTTAATCCATTTAAAATTTACTTTTGTGCATGTTGTGAGAGTGTAGTCCAGTTTGATTCTTTTGTATGTAGCTCTCCAGTTTTTCTAATACCATTTATTGAAGAGGCTGTCTTTTCTCCATTGTATATTCTTGCCTCCTTTGTGGGAGAATAATTGCCCGTATAATGGCACCTTCTTTTAAATAATAATCATGTGAGTAATAACATAGACACCTCTGGTTTAGCAGACGTTACAATATGTATTTCATTAAAGAAATTTCATTGAAAAGAGATATTGATATTTATATTGGTTACATTATCTGCTTGCATACTTATTCAAAATGCAGTAAGGAATTTTATCAAACCATTGCATACCCACTCAAGCTCTATCCAAAAATTTTCTTTCCTCGTTCTTTACTCCTTCATCACTTTGGATATTTTGTCTTTTCTTACTTCACTATTTTCATATTTTATATCAATTTCATCATCTTCACCAATAGGAATCTACACATTTGTATAAAAACCAATAACATTTGGTCTTAGTACCTCTCACTTATTTCAGATTCTGTAGAACAAATGTCTAGAATCATGATGTCCAACATGGTAGCCATTTTAGCTTCATATGGCTATTTAAATTATTTAAAATTTTAAAATTAAAAATGTGGTTATTTATTCACAGTACTCATATTTTAAATGCTCAATAGCCACGTATATTTCCTAGCTACCATATTGGACAGTGCAGATTATAGAACATTTATTCAATTTAGATAGAGCCGGACAGCACTTGTGGACAATGAATGGACAAACCCAGGGTTCTGCCTATTAGGAGAGTATTGAATATAAATAGTGTCATGTGTTTTCCTCTCACACAAAACTTAGTTGATCGAATTATTAATTGCTTTTAAAATGCAAGTTATGGTGTAACTCAGTTATATCAAACAGTGATTTATATTTTAGACTTTAAATTTAATGAAATTTTTTCCATTAATGAAATAATTTTTATATATTATCAAATAAGTATAAAAGTTTAGAATAAATGAACTAGAAAGTGATTTTACAATTATAACAATAACAAAAGCACATGATTACTCTTAAGAAGTAATGTGGGCCCACTATGTGGTACACCAGAACAAATATAACATTGTAAGTCAACTATACTTCAATAAAAAAAATAAAAAGTGTAAGTGATGGATTTCTTTTTTTAATTTTTTAATTATTTATTTTTATTTATTTTCTTTATATTTTTTTTGGCTGTGTCAGTTCTTAGTTGCAGTACGCAGGATCTTTGTTGAGGCATGCAGGATCTTTTGTTGCGGTGTGCAGGCTTCTCTCTAGTTGTGGAATGCGGGTTTTCTCTCTCTAGTTTTGGGGCATGGGCTCCAGAGCACATGGTCTCTGTAGTTGTGGTGCGTGGGCTCCAAAGCATGTGGACTCTGTAGTGTGCAGCACGTGGGCTCTCTCATTGAGGCAGGCAAGCTCAGTAGTTGTGGCGTGCGGGTTTTCTCTCTCTAGTTGTAGTGTGTGGGCTCCAGGGCACGTGGGCTCTGTAGTTTGCAGCATGCATACTCTCTCATTGAGGGATGTGAGCTCAGTAGTTGTGACATGTGGGTTTTGTCTCTCTAGTAGTGATGCGTGGACTCCAGGGCACGTGGGCTCTGTAGTTTGCAGCATGAAGCCTCTCTCATTGAGACATGCAAGGTCAGTAGTTGTGGCACACAGGCTTAGTTGCCCCATGGCATGTGGGATCTTAGTTCCCCGACCAGGGATCAAACCCACATCCCTTTCATTGGAAGGCGGACTCTTTACCACTGGACTGCCAGGGAAGTCCCAGGTGGATTTCTAAACTTTCCAAGTTGTTTCATTGATCTAATTTTTGCTATTTTTGCTCACACTACATTGTCTTGAATGCTCTAGCCTTATAGTAAGTCCTGAAATAAAATAGTTTTACTACTCCAACAATAACAAAAAAAGAAATAATGAGGTCCCATCACAAAACAATTAAATCAGAATCTCTTAGGGAGGGAGCTGTATATCAATATAGCCCTATATTTTAAAATTTCCACAGATGATTAGAATATGTAGCCTTGGTTGAGAACAAGTAGAGAATCTTGTATAGTCACTGTAGGCCTCTTAGATTAAATTTGAACATCATCTTGATTCCTCAAAGTTCTGGAAGTCATTCATGGTCATTCATTCTACTCTTTCCATATATTTATATATGTATGTGTATATTTACATTTATACATACATACATATGCATATATATATGCATATACACTTGTAGGACACATTATGTTAGCATAATCTGTTTTTAAAACTACTTATGTGTTTTGAAAATTTTTTGTTTTTAGGTGGTTTTAGATTTATAGAAATGTAACAAAAATGATACAATTCCTGTACACCCTCTCTCGTTTCTCCTATTGTTAACATCCTACATTACTATGATATATTTGTCACAACTATTGAATCAACTTGATACATTTTTTCAAAAATTTTAATACTTTATATAAAAATTTTTATTTTATACATTGTCATTGTACAGAATATATGTATATGCATATGCATTTTTTATTGAATGAGAGATTCTTTAAATTTCATAGTGCTTTACATTTTTCAAAAGTTTCACACACATGATTTCATATAATCCCATAGTAACACTTTTTTCTTCCTCTACCCCTGTATTGTCCCTCCCTCCTTCCCTCTCCCCAATAGTAACCACTAGTTTTTTCTCTATATCCTGTGAGTCTACTTCATTTTTTAATCCACTTGTTTGTTGTATTTTTTAGATTCCATATATAAGTGATATCGTACCATATTTATCTTTCTCTAACTTATTTCACTTAGAATAATTCCCTCCAAATCCATCCATGTTGCTGTGAATGGCAAAATTTCTTTCTTTATCATGGCTGAGTAGTATTCCATTTTATATATATACCACTTCATCTTAATCTATTTAGCTCTTGATGGACACTTAGGATACTTCCATAACTTTGCAATTGTAAATATTTTTTCCAAAGAGGAAGTGCAGATGGCTAACAGGCACATGGAAGGATGCTCAATATCACAAATCATCAGGGAAATGCAAATCAAGACCGCGATGAGATACCACCTCACACCTGTCAGAATGGCTGTCATCAAAAAGAATGCAAATAACAAATGTTGGTGAGGATGTGGAGAAAAGGGAACCATTGTTCACTGTTGGTGAGACTGTAAATTGGTGCAGCCACTGTGGAAAATGTATGGAGGTTTCTTAAAAATCTAAGAATAGAACTACCATATGATCCAGCAATTTCATTCCTGGGTATATATCTGAATAAAACCAAAAACACTAATTTGAAAAGATACATTATTATTAACTAAACTCCATACTTTATTCAGGTTTCATTAGTTTTTCCTGAATGTTCTCTTGCTGTTTCAGGATTTCAGCTAGAATATCCCGTTACATTTATTTACCATGTGTCTTTTGGTTCCTCTAAGCTATAACAGTTGCTCAAATTTTTCCTGTTTTTCATGATCCTGACAGTTTTGAGAATTACTAGTTAGGTATTTTGTAGAATGTTCTTCCATTGGGATTTGTCTGATGTTGTTCTCATGGTTAGACTGGATTTTTGAGATTGGAAAGGAAGACCACAGGGGTGAAGTACCATTTTCAACACAGCTTATCAAGAGTACATGCTGTCATTTAAACTTATTGCTTATGATGTGAACCTTGATCATTTGACTGAACTAGTATTTGTCAGGTTTCTCCACTGTGAAGTTATTCTTTAATACCCCCTTTCCAAACTGCACTCTGAGAGGAAGTCAGTATACACAAGCCACACTTAAGGAGAAGGGTGATATGCTCATCCTTCTTCAGAGGGAAGAATCTACTCTGAAATTCGTTTGCATGGGAGATTTGTCTATTCTTTACCATCTATTTATTTGATTATGTATTTGTATTTGTTCAGTTCTGATGGCTATTCATTTTACATGTTTAATTATAATCCAACAGTAATTAACTTTGTTATTCAGATTGTTCCAGCTTTGGCCATTGAGAACTCTCAGTTGGAATCTGAGTCCCTTTATAGCATATTCCTGGGTAGTATATTCCTACTTTTGAGGATTTTTATTTGTTTGCTTGTTTTTTTTTTTTTTCTTTTTGTTTTTGTTTTTTTTGGCGGTACGCGGGCCTCTCACTGTTGTGGCCCCTCCCGTTGCGGAGCACAGGCTCCGGACGCGCAGGCTCAGCGGCCATGGCTCACGGGCCCAGCCGCTCCGCGGCATGTGGGATCTTCCCGGGCCGGGGCACGAACCCGTGTCCCCTGCATCGGCAGGCGGACTCTCAACCACTGCACCACCAGGGAAGCCCTGTTTGCTTGTTTTTAATGTTCTTTACTCTCTGGTACTACAAGATGCTCCAGGCTCATCTTGCCTATTCCGTTTCATAGTCTAGAATCAACCTTTTTTTTTAAACAAGTGAGTTCCTTTTATTGGAAAATGGAATAGACCTGGATGATAGCTGTGCTCTTTGCTACTGGGGTGCCCTTACTTTTAGGCCCTCTCAGCTGACAGAACAAGGAAATACAAGTGTGTATATGAACTGGTGTATATACACATATACGAATATTTCTGTATGTAATCATCTGTTTCCATATTAAGTGAAACGTGAATTCATACCGACTGTCTCCAATTCTAATCCATTTCAACATGGATCATTCTAATCTCCTCCCCTTGATTGTCTGTGACCTTCACTCCAACAGTGAGAAACCTGGACCTGACCATTCAGTATCCATTCACTTATTCAGTTTCATCAGACAAGTACCATATTTTCAGAATTGTTCACTGATAGCCGTGTGGAAAACAACTGTACCAACTAAAGTACAGTGCTTATGGACAGTTTTTTGTTTTTTAGTTTTTTTTTTTAATTCCTGTCTTACAGACTCCACTCATTTCCAAAGTTTCTCAGGTCAGCACCTTTCCCCTGAAAGGTGAATTCCCTTCATTGATGTTGTTTCATACATTTGTAACACAGTTAGATTCTTTTGTCAGATTCTGCACTCCAGCTTCCTATTCCCAAGCCTCTTGAATCATTTTTTAATAGTTTGCATACATTACTAAGGTATTTCTGTTTTTCTATAAAGTTCTATGAATTTTGACAAATACTTAATAGTTTGTATTTCCCATTAGAGTACCCTGTATTTTACCCTTTCAACCCTTCCCCTTCTATCTGGCAACCACTAATCTATTCCATTTTTATTTCATTTCAGGAATTTTCTTCAAGTTCATTGATTTTTCTCCCTATCTTGTTGAGTCTACTGATGAATCAGTAAAAGGTATTTTCATTTCTTTTACATTTGTTTTTGATATCTAGGATTTCCTCCCCTCCCCTTTTACTTATTGTTTTATATCTCTGTTGACATGACCTATTTAGACTTGCATGTTGCCAACCTTTCCCGTCAGAAATATTAATGCATTAATCATAGTTATTCTAAATTCTCTATTTGATAGCTCAAGATCTGTGTCATATCTAAATCTAGTTCTGGTAATTGCATTGTCTCTTCAGACATGTTTCTTTTTGCCTTCTGACATGGGTTATAAGTTTTGTCAAAAACCTGACATGTTCTATAGAGTAATATTTACTGAAAAAAGAGAACTTTAGAGTGAGGTTTTATATTCATCTTTCAAGAAGTTGGGCTGTGTTTCATGCTTCTTGGAATTACAGGCACCAGAAACTTCAAATTGCATTAGTGGGCTTGTTTTTTTCCTCATCTTTTGGCCTTGGAGTTTCTCTCCTTTTTTAAAAAAATTATAGTTGATTTACAGTGTTATATTAGTTTCAGGTGTACAGCAAAGTGATTCAATATTTTTGTAGATTATACTCCATTTAAAGTTATTATAAAATAATGGCTGCATTTCCTTGTGCTGTATGATATATCCCTGTTAATTAGTTATTTTTTATGTAGTAGTTTTTATCTCTTAATCTCATACCCTCATCTTGCCCTTCCTCCCTTCCCTCTCCCCACTGTTAACCAGTAATTTGTTCTCTATATCTGTGTCTGTTTCTGTTTTGCTGTATGCATTAATTCATGTTATCTTTTAGATTCCACATATAAGTGATAATATAGAGTGTGCATGTATATATATATATATATATATACATATATATATATTCCACATCTTCTTTATCCATTCGTCTCTTGATAGACACTTGCGGACACTTTTGTTGCTGCTGTATCTTGGCTATTGTAAACAAAGCTGCTATGAACATTGGGGTGCATGTATCTTTTCAAGTTACTGTTTTCAGGGTTTTATTGGATAAATACCCAGGAGTAAAATTGCTGGGTCATAGCTAGTTCTATTTTTAATTTTTTGAGGAACCTGAATCTGAGAAAAATTGTAACTCCGTCATAATCAGAAAGATGTGACACTGTGTGTCTTCTGAGACTAGGTCCAAACAGTAAAGAGACTTGAGCAATGGAACAGTGAGTGATTGAGGTTGTTATACAATGGTAAATTATAAGAAAAATCAACTACAAAAATGTATCAGGGAAGATGGGTCACAAAAAATGTGAGGTCAGTTTTCAGTTTTTATTATGATGGTCATGGTGGGTGTTATTGAAATGATATTTGGTCAAAGACCTGAAATGGGAGAAGGAGTTAGTGAAGTGGATAATTGTTTTCATTAGAAATCTAGAAGCTCTATTTTGTCTTTTTTTTTTAACTTTGTATATTACTTGGGAGTATAGTTGATTAACAATGTTGTGCTAGTTTCAGGTGTACAGCAAAGTGATTCAGTTATTCATGTATCTATTCTTTTTCAAATTCTTTTCCCTTTTAGGTTGTTAAATAATATTTTGTTTTAAGACCTTCTTGTATTTTGAATTCTAATCCATCAGGATACCTGACTATATATCAAGTGTTCCTGATCATGTCTCTTAGCAACTATTATAAAGTTGGTCTGCTTGCTTAAAGAAGGTTTTATTTTTTTCTTTGTATTCTATAACTCATCAAATACAATATGCAACCAAATTCCAACACTGACCCTAGATTTCAGAGTTAAATTGCTTGTACTGAGATCCCTTTCCCCTAGTTTCTGTATTATATCAATATCTGCACTAACTTGTTTTTTAAAAGCTCAGTAAAGTATATTGGGCATTCAATACATGTTAATTCATTACTTTTTATCTTTCTCCTTGTACAATGTTTCTTCTGCTTTGGGGACTTTATATTTTTTCTCACCATTTGTCAATTTGGCAAATTGAGATGAAAAAATATTGAGTATATTCAAACTCAAAAAATGACTTTTATAATGCATCAAATTCATACTAGAAGCAAGCAGTCTAATTCTCTTATTTTAAACCAGTGTTTCAAACACTGTGGTGTAATGACCACCTGTGTCTGAATCATCTAGGTCATGTGTCATAAATGTGAGCTCCTGGGCTCCACCCAGTCTTACTTTATTACAAGATAGGTGGTAAGCATAAGATTTTTAACAAGCTCTCTGGACAGTTCTGGTGTACAATTATGGAGCTGTTACTTAAAATGTTCTACGTGGAGTTGAGCAGATATTGGATACAATGTATAGTGGAATGTTTATTTCTTAACATTTGCTAACCCTCATCATAGGACAATGTAATAAATAGATATTTCTAGTTTGCTTTTATTGTTTGTGGAAACAAAATGGAAATTTAAATGCTGATTCTTTGGTTTGGCTCTTTCTCAAATAGTAATAATCTCATCATTGTTGTTCACAATTATATATTCAACACACACTTTTTTATTATACTTAAAAAATACTGTTAGGCATAATTGTGTTTGGTGGAAAAAGAGTTTTAAAAAGTTTACTGTTTTCAGCATATAGCAGCAGCACAGCAGACTGTAAATGCAAATATTATTACATGGCTCAAATTGTGTTGAGTGCAACATTTTCAGAAAACATTAATAGATTTGCAGAAATATAATAATCAAATGTTATGTAAGGCTATATATTTATGAAACATCAGATTTAAAATAATAGGATTATTATTATTTAATGGAAAACTTTTCCACATCTTTTATATATTTATAAGCATTGTGAACTCCAAGAAGAATACAGAGTATCCAGCATTCCTCACACTTATTATGATAAAAGAGCACCCTGTCACCCCATAATTGTGCTCCTTTCCTTTAGCACCTTTCAGTTTTCACATGAAACAATTTTGGAGAACACTTGTCTATTGCCACTGTTCTATTCCATATTTTGCACATATTTTCTAATACCTGGTATATTTTTTTAAATTTATTTTATTGAAGTAAAGTTGATTTACAATTCGGTGTTAGTTTCTGGCATATTGTAATTTTGATTTGCATTTCTCAAATAATTAATGATGCTGAGCATCTTTTCATGTGCCTATTGGCCATCTCTATGTCTTCTTTGGAGAAATGTCTATTTAGGTCTTTGCCCATTTTTTGATTGGGTTGTTTGTTTTTTTGTTATTGAGTTGTATGAGCTGTTTGTATATTTTGGAAATTAAGCACTTGTTTGTCACCTCATTGGAAGATATTTTCTCCCATTTCAGTTTGTCTTCTTATTTTATTTATGGTTTCCTTTGCTATGCAAGAGCTTATAGGTTTGATAAGGTCACATTTGTTTATTTTGCTTTTACTTCTATTGTCTTGGGAGACTGCCCTAAGAAAACTTTGGTATTATTTATGTCACAGAATGGTTTGTCTATGTTCTCTTCTATGAGTTTTCTGGTGTCATGTCTTATATTTAAGTTTGTAAGCCATTTTGAGTTTATTTTTGTGTATGGTGAGGGTGTGTTCTAACTTCATTGATTTATATGTAGCTGTCCAGCTTCTCCAACACCACTTGCTGAAAAGACTGTCATTTCCCCATTGTATATCCTTGCCTCCTTTATCAAAAATTAATTGACTATAGGTGTGTGGGTTTATTTCTGGGCTCTCTATTCTGTTCTAATGATCCATATGTCTGTTTTTATGCCAATACCACACTGTTTTGATTACTATAGCTTTGTAGTATTGTCTGTGAGGTTTATGCCTCCAGTTTTATTCTTTTTCCTCAGGATTGCTTTGGCAATTCTGGATCTTTTACGGTTCCATATAAATGTTAGGATTGTTTGTTCTAGTTCTGTGAAAAATGTCATGGGTAATTTGATAGATATCACATTAAATCTGTAGATTGCTTTGGGTAGTATGGGCATTTTAACAATATTCTTCTAATCCAAGAGCATGGGATAGCTTTCCATTTCTTTCAATCATCTTCAATTTCCTTTATTAATGTTTTATATTTCTTAGCATACAGGTCTTTCATTCCTTGGTCAGGTTTATTCCTAAGTATTTTTTTTGGTGCTATTTTCAAAGGTATTGTTTTTTTTTTACATTCCCTTTCTTATATTTCATTGTTCGTGTAAAGAAATACAACTGATTTCTGTGTGTTAATCTTGTATCCTACTACCTTGCTGAATTCATTTATCAGTCCTTGTAGTTTTTGTGTGGATTCCTTGAGTTCTCTATATATAGTATCATGTCATCTGCACATAATGAAAATTTTACCTCTTTCCTTCCAATTTGGATACTTTTTATTTATTGGTATTTTAGTAACGTGTTGTTTTTTTTCCATGTAATAGTTTTTTTGTTGTTTTGTTTTTGTTTTTGCGGTACACGGGCCTCTCACTGTTGTGGCCTCTCCCGTTGCGGAGCACAGGCTCCGGATGCACAGGCTCAGCAGCCATGGCTCACGGGCCCAGCCACTCCGCGGCATGTGGGATCTTCCCGGACCGGGGCACGAACCTGTGTCCCCTGCATCGGCAGGCAGACTCTCAACCACTGTGCCACCAGGGAAACCCCATGTAATAGGTTTTTTTCTCATTTCTTTTTATATGATTGATATCTAGTTTCATGCCTTTATAATCAGAAAAGATGCTTGAAATAATTTCTATCCTCTTAAATTTGTTTAGGTTTGTTTTGTGTCCTATTATGTGTTTAATCTTGGGGAATGTTCCATGTGCACTTGAAAAGAACGTTTATTCTCTTTGTTTTGGATGTAATGTGCTGAAAATATCAATTAAGTCTAACTGTTTTATTGTGTCATTTAGAATCTCCATTGCATTAGTGATTTTCTCTCAGGAAGATCTGTCCATTGATATCAGTGAGGTGTTAAAGTCTCCTAATATTATTGTATTCCCATCAATTTCTTCCTTTATATCTTATGTGTTTTATGTATTTGGGTGCTCCTATATTGGGTTCATATACATGAATGAATTTAATATTCTCTTCTCCTGTTGATCCTCTTATCATTATATAGTGTCATTTTTGTCTTTTGTTTTAAAGTCTATTTTGCCTGATAAGAGTATAGCTACCCCCACTTTGTTGTCATTTCTGTTTGTGTGAAATATCTTTTTCCATCCCTTCACTTTCAATCTATGTGTGTCCTTTGCCCTAAAGTGAGTCTCTTCTAAGGCAGCATATTGTAGGCTCTCTTTTTTTTAAAAATCAATCTACCACTCTATGTCTTTTGATTGAATCATTTAGTTTCTTGACATTTAAGGTAATTATTGATAGATATCTATTTATTGCCAGTTTAAACCTTGTTTTCTGGTTGATTTTATATTTCTTTTGTTCCTTTCTTTTTCTTTTTGCTTTTCCTTTTGTGGTTCAATGGTGTTCTTTTGTATTATGCTCGTGTTCTCTTCTTTTTGGTTTTTGTGAATCTCTTGTATGTTTTGATTTGTGGTTACCCTGTTTTTCATGTATGTTAAGCCCTTCCTATATCTACTTGCTTTAGACTGATAGTCTATAGGCTCAAACACATTTTTTAAAACAATCTGTATTTTCTTACTCTCCTCACTCACATTTTATGATTTTGATGTCCTCTTTTACATCTTCATGTTTATCATTTTGCTGTTCATTGTTGTTATCACTGCTTTAAGAAATTTTTGATTTTTTAAATCTATGTACTGGCTTATTTAAGTGGTTTACTTTCCAATTGCAATTTTCTCTTTCTTATAGACTCTTGCTTCTTTTCTATTTAGAGAAAACCTTTCAATGTTTATTTGAGGGTAGTTTTAGTATTGCTATATTCTTTTAGTTTTTGCTTGTCTTACAAATCCTTTATCTCTCCTTCTATTCTAAATGGATAATCTTGCTGGGTAGAGTATCCTAGGTTGCAAGTTTTTCCCTTTTAGGACTTTCAATAAATCTTGCCACTCCCTTCTGGCCTGCAACGTTTCTGTAGAGAAATCAGCTGATAGACTTATGGGGGTTCCCTTGTCATGAACTCTGTTTTTCCCTTGCTGCCTTTAGAGTCCTCTGTCTTTAACTTTTGCCATTTTAATTATAATGTCTTGGTGTAGGTCTGTTTCAGTTCATCTTGTTTGGGACTTGCTGTGCTTCCTGTACCTGGACATCTGTTTCCTTCTTTAAGTTTAGGAAGTTTTCAGCCATATATTCTTCAAATACTTTTTCTATCCTCTTTTCTCTTTCTTCTTCTGGGATCCCTATTACACATAGATTGGCATGCTTGATATTATCCCATAGGTCTCTTATATTGCTTTAGTTTTTAATGTTTTTTTTTTCATTTGGCTTTCTGACTGCTGTTCTGATTGGCTGATTTCCATTATTCTATCTTCCAGATCCCAATAATACACATTATTCAATTTGCTATTTATTGCCTTTAGCTCCGTTTTCATCTCAGCAAATGGGTTTTCTAATTTTCCTTGATTCCTCTTTATAGTTTCTAGTTCCTTTTTAAAGTAATCTGCATTTCTATTGATAGCCTTTCTTAATTCCTTCTGTATTTTCATTACATTCTTTTTGAACTTGGTGTCTATTAGACTGAAGAGGTCTGTTTCATTGTTTTTTCAGGGGACTTCTCTTGATCTTTTAACTGGGAGTGGTTCTTCTGCTTTTTCATTTTACTTATATTTCTCTTGCTCTGTGTGTTTAGAAGAAACCGTTATCTACTGTGGCCTTGGAGGGCTATTTTTATGTGGAAGCATCCCTGTGTTGCCTGCGTGAGTTTAATATTTTTGGTGCAAGGGCTCTTTTTAGTATGTGTACCTGTTGCATCTTTCCTCAATGCGTGCTGGCTGTTATTCCCTTGATAGGGGGTGTGACTGGTGATGTGGTGACCAGAGCCTGCACTGGTTATCAAGCAGGGTCTCCTCTTTGCTTTGTGGTTATCACCACCCTGTTCCAGGCAGCGTCTGCTCCCCAGTTGTTGGAGTAGAAGACCCCAGATCCATTTCTGAAATGCAGTGTGAAGTAGGCGAAACTGGAGCACTCCCCCTGGAAGAGGAGCCATTAAGTATTCCTCTGCAGGAGCTGTCCACTGGGGAGTGCGCTCTGTGGTGTTACCTGAAACCCATTGTGCAGGCTCACAAAGTACACTGTTGTTGGCACTGTCCTTTGCCCTGCCTCAACTGGGAATGCAGGCAATAGGGCCTTGTGAACTTCAGGGGCTGCATTCACAAAGCCACCAGCACAGATCCATAGGCTTAGATCCACTGAAATTAGTTAACCAGGACTGCAGTAGTAGCACACCTGGCCCCACCATGGAAGCTATGGAAGCAGCCCAGACCCTGGCCCCGCTTCCATGTGCCTGCACTTGGTAAGCCCACAGCTGCTAACAGCTGCCCCAGCCACAGGAGCACCTGCTGTCCACTCTGATGTCCTGAAGGCACTGAGTTTACAATGCTGGCAGTGGTGGCGTGAATCTGCCAATCACACAGACATAGGAAGAGGGCTCATGTTTCATCCCTGACTCCTAAGTCAGACAGTTCCTGGGGATCAGCTTGGGTTTCAACCCCACCTCCACATGTGGGCAAATCACTGGCACTTGCGCATTCCCGAACTCCTAGAAGCTGTACCACACCCACTGGGAGCACGTTGAGAAAGAGGTTGCTATGGCAGGGTCCACCCCTCCCTTCACATGCTGCTTTACTTTTATGGTGGGTTCAGGCTTCTTTAGCATACACCCCCGGTTGCAGCTCATACCACACTCCAGCCCCTTCAGGCTGTCTCCAATGCAGCCAACCCCAGTCCTCTCCCCAGATCTGTCCTCTGAAGCCCAAGTTTCAGCCCCCAGCCCCCACATGCACCAGTGGATATGACCCTCTGGCTGGGGAGTGCAGAGAGGTGACACCAACCATCTGTTCAGGTCTCTCTCTGTTCTGCCTACTGCAGACCATCAGCTGTGTTCTCCTCCAAGCCTCTGAAGCCTCTCTCTTTCTGTCCTGAATGATCGCCTCACTGGAAAAGGGGCTTCCCAGGTTGAGGTAACCTTTCCTCTTTCACAGCTCCCTCCCAGGGGTACAGGTCTCATCCCCATTTTTTTTTTCTTTTGTCCTACATAGTTACATGGAGATCTTTCTTGCAATTTTGGCTGGCTGAGATCTTCTGCCAGCATTCAGTAGGTATTCTGTGAAAACTGTTCCAAATGTAGATGTATTTTTGATGTATTTACGGGAGGAAGTGAGCTCCAAGACCTGCTATTTCACCATCTTGATTGGAACCCCCCATATTTTGTATTATGATCTGAATGTCTGTGTCCCTGAAAAATTCATATGTTGGGATCCTTATGTACGATGTGATGGTGTTAGAAAGAGGGGCTTTTAGGAAGTGCTTAGGTCATGAGGATGGAGCCCTCATGAGTGTTATAAAAGAGATTCCACAGAGCGTCCTAGACCTTCCATCAGGTGAAGATACAAGAAGTCTGCAATCCAGAAGAGGGCCCCCACCTGGTCTTGCTCACAGTCTGATCCCAGACATTCAGCAGCCAGAACATGGAGCAATACATTTCTGCTGTTCTTTACCCAGTTTGTGGTATTTTGTTATAGCAGGACAGGCAGACTAAGATATTTTGATATCTGAAGTTTTAGTTTTATTCATATTTCATTGATATGTGTTATCAATATACTGTAAATGGCACACTTTCTTTATACAGATATTTATTTTCATTTAGTAACAAGCTTAATTCTTGTTATTGCTATTAAATTCTGATTTTATGCTCTTAAATTCAGTAAGTTTATCTATTTTATAAACTCATTAAATGTAAGTGCAATAATAATTACATTCATGGCAAGGCACATAGATTTTTAAATGTATCACAAGATATTCTCCACGACTTTAATTAATTTTAGACATTTCATTATGACCAGAGACTTTCTTGAATAGGATAATCTGCATTCTATTTTTTACAAAAAGATGTAGATTGAAATGCTGGTATCTGCTGATATCTAATTGACTGAATGATATTATTTACATTTAAAAGGTTATTTGATTTAAAATACAACATTTTTATTGCTAAATATTAAAGTCTGATTAAATGAATCAAAATTGATGATTATAAAGTAGCCTAAAATTATATTCAGGAGTAAGATTTTCAGAATATAATACAAATAATAAGAAATGAAAATAAATATAATGTTACACATTTACCCTTGAGGTATTCAGAATATATGTGTACCCGAAGTTGTGATTTTGCTGCTAATCCATTGATGTAAGTTATCATTATTTATATTGTAAATCAATAATAGATTCTATTTGTCACACACATACTTAACAAGATAACACTATACAAGATACAAATGTACTTAGGTAACAAGGTACTTAAGAATATTTTTAAAGTTTATTTTGTATTTTTTTAATTCAAATGTGCTTAAACTTTGGATACATATGGATTTCATGATTTATCTGTTAACTGGTAATTTACATAGCTTGCAAAAATTATAGCAGTATTAACCCCTCCTGCAGCATTTTTCGTAGAAATAGAATAAACACTCCTAAAATATGCTGGAGCCACAAAAGATCCCAAATAGCCAAAGCAATCTTGAGAATGAAGAACAGAGCTGGAGGCATGACACTCCTCACTATATTTTAATGCTATGGTAAAAAACAAAAACAAAACAGCAACAATAACAAAATAATAGTATTCTGTTGGCATAAAAACAGATGCAGAGTTCAATGGAACAGAATGACAGCCCAGAAATAAACCCATGCATAGCGTATATGGTACATTTATGACAAAGGAAGCAAAAATATACACTGGGGAAAGTATATGATGCTTGGAAATGATGCTTGGAAAACTGGACACCCACATGCAAAAGAATGGAACAGCACCACTATCTTACACCATTCACAAAAACCAACTCAAAATGCTTTAAAGACTTGAATGTGAGATCAAAACCCATAAAACTTCTTACATCAAACTAAAAACTTCTGCAAAACCAAAAAAACCTTCAAGAAAATAAAAGGGCAACCTCCTGAAAGGGATAAGGTACTTACAAATCATATATCCGATAAGTGGTTAACATAAAAAATATATAAAGAACTCATACAACTCAATATCAAAAAGCAAACAACCTGATTGAAAAATGAGCAGAGGACCTGAAAAGGCATTTTTCCAAAGAAGGTACACAGATCGCCAACAGGCACATGAAAAGATGCTTGACATCACTAATCAGCAGAGCAATGCAAGTCAAAACCTCAATGAGTATCACCTGACACCTCCCAGAATGGCTATTATCAAAAAGACAAAAAATGATGTGTTGGCCAAGCTGTGTAGGAAAGGGAACCCTCCTACACTGTTGGTGGGAATGTAAATTGCTGCAGCCACTATGGCAAGCAGTATGGAGTTTTCTCACAAAAATTAAGAATAGAACTATCATATGACCCAGCAATTCCACTTCTGGATATTTATCTGGAGAAAATGAAAACACTAATTCAAAAGGATTGATGAACCCCTATGTTCATTGCAGCATTATTTACAATAGCCAAGATATGGAAACAGCATTAAGTGTCCATTGATGGAGGAATTGATAAATTGTGAGATATAGATATACACATATACATAGTGTAAATGTATACACTACTCAGTCATAAAAAAGAAGGATGAAATATTGCCATTTTCAGTAACATTGATGGGACTTGAGGGTATTATGCTAAGTGAAATAAGTCAGATAGAGGAAAACAAATACTGTATGATTTCACTTTTATGTAGAATCTAAAAACAAAACAAAGAAACAGATCAAAACAAAACTCATAGATACAGAGAACAGATTGGTATTTGCCAGAGGAGACGAAGGTTGGGGGTTAGGCAAAATGGGTGAGGGGGGTTAATTGTATGGTGACAGATGGTAACTGGACTTAATATGTGATCATTTCCCAATGTATACAAATGTCAAATCATTTGTACACCTGAAACTAATAAAATGTTATATATCAATTATATTGTTTAAAAAATGCAGCATATAAAATGTATATATATATGTGAGTGTATATATATATACACACACACATACACACACACACACACACACACACACTTTATGTTAACCTAGCTAGCATGTCTAAAGACTGAGATAATAAAAAATCAAGAGGAAGCTTAAAAGAAGTTGTCAGTCTAATATTAAAATAAATACATTGTACATATAGCCACAGTTACCATATGAGAACGAGTAATAACAAGCAATAAGATAAAAATATTTTTGTACAATAAGAATTAATTCTAAAAAAATCCTTCAAAAAATCTTAAGGTAAATATTAGGGTAAATTTTTTTAAAAAATCAGCCCAATATGTGATACATAATATTGCTCTGGATGTCAGATACAAAATTGTTAAAGATCATTTGTATTAAATACATTTCACAATTTTGTAAATTATAAATTGAATTTATTAAACACAATAATGGATTCAAGAGTATTATTACCATCAATATTTATAAATATTATAGCACAGTTTATTTAAATTATATAAAATTGATTTAATATTTTTCTAAGGCTTTAACATCTTTACATCTTCATCTATAGAAATAATAAAATCAGAAAATGAAACCAAGTAAAACTAAAATGAAATTAGAAACATGTGAAAATTAATTCTCAGTTATTTCAAATATATATGTATTATATGTACAAATATATGTATGTTTATACATATGTGTGTGTGTGTATATATATGTTCTACAGCACTTTGCTGGGTCCCTTTTTTTCTCTCATATCAACATTATTGATAACTTTGTCATAATATTTGGTTAAAGATTATTGCTATTTTCTACTTAGATATATAATCATTGAGTTCCATATGTATTCTTCTGTTCTATTTTTATATTTTGTAAAGCAGTAATGACTAGTTGTTGTCTGAAGTGCAGGAAACTTGATTATATTTCATCGTTTTCAGATAGGCCAAAGTTGTCCATTTCTCTAAGCTACAAAGATGGAATACTGAATTGGCTTCCTTCAAATGCATTTAGTGTTCCTTGTCTCTTAATGACAGTGATCATAAATAGTGTCTAATATTGCACTGCTGAATTTTTTCTTTTTTGTTTGCCTTTATATAATATGTTAACAGAGCGTATTAGTGTTCTCCAAAGAAACTGAACCAACTGTGTGTATGTGTGTGTGTGTGTGTGTGTGTGTGTGTGTGTGTGTAGAGTGAGAGAGCTTGAGAGCAGAGAGATTTATTACAAGGAACTGACTCATGGGATTATAGAGGTGGACAAGTGCCCAGATCTGCAGCGGGCCATTGGAGACCCAGAAGAGCCCACGGTGTGATTCCAGTCCGAAAGTCTGCTTGCTAGAGACCAGGAAGAGCGAACGTTTCAGTTTCAGTCTGAAGGCAGGAATAAAATGACATCAGAGCTTGGAGAAGTCAAGCAGAAGGAATTCCATCTTCCTCCCCTTACTTGTCCTCTTGTTCTATTCAACTGTGGGATGGGGCCCACCCACATCAGGAAGGTCAGTCTGCTTTACTAGATCTCCTGATTCAAATGTCCATCTCATCCAGAATCACTCTCATGGACACACCCAGGGTAATGTTTGACCAAATGTCTGGGCACCCATGGCCAATTGACATGCAAAATTAACTATCACACAAAGTATACTATTGATACCAGAAAAGCTTTATCAAAAGCCCAGGCTCTTTTGTTCAACTCTTTCAAAAGAATTTGGAACACAAAACACAAAGGAAAAATAAACACGCTGAAGCTGAGGAGCAAAGAGAACAAAGAAGCAGTGTATTAGGTCAGAAGGGAAAGTTACACAGTCAGAGGAGAAGTGTGCGGGCATCCTTGCGAGTGAGGGGTGCATCGCAGCGTTCTTTGATCCCCTTTTACTTTAAGCCCTTTTGAATGGGTGGGGGTCTTTTTGATTAGGGGTGGAATATTCATTGAGGGAAGGGTTGAGGTGTGGTCTAGATTGCACCAGGTTGCATCAGCTCCCAGTCCTACACATTTTTCTTCTGAAGTCACTGTACAAGCACTCTAAGAGTTGTTTTCCCTTAAATTTCTCCTTACTAGTCGACCACCACTCATGGAAGGTTGTACTGTTGCAGGAAGGGGGAACCCTTCCAGGACCAAGAGCGGGCTCTTGTCTAATACTTGGAAATGAATTGTCCCAGGAGACACACGTACTGACAAAGCAGAAGACTTTGTTGGAAAGGGGAGCCCAGGCAGAGAGCAGTAGAATAAGGGAACACAGGAGAGATGCTCTGCCACATGGCTTGCAGTCTCAGGTTTTATGGTAAATGGGGTGAGTTTCCAGGTTGTCTCTAGCCAAACATCTTTTTTTTTTTTTTAGGTGTTGGGGAGGGGAGTTAATTAATTAATTAATTTATTTTTGCTGTGTTGGGTCTTCGTTTCTGTGCGAGGGTTTTCTCTAGTTGTGACAAGCGGGGGCCACTCTTCATCACGGTGCGCACACCTCTCACTATCGCGGCCTCTCTTGTTGTGGAGCACAGGCTCCAGACATGCAGGCTCAGTAGTTGTGGCTCACAAGCCTAGTTGCCCGACAGCATGTGGGATCCTCCCAGACCGGGGCTCGAACCCGTGCCCCCTGCATTAGCAGGCAGATTCTCAACCACTGCACCACCAGGGAAGCCCTGGCCAATCATCTTGCTTGGTCCATATTTGATCTGACTCAGGATCCCTCCTGGTGGTGCACATCTCTCAGACAAGATGGATTCCAGTGTGAGGGATTCCGGGAGCTTGTAGGACAATATTATGGGCTGGTGTCTCCTCCCTCCTTTTGGCCCCTTCCAAATTCCCCCAGTTAGTTTTATAAGACATATTAGGGACTGGCGTCTCCTCCTTCTTTGGGTCCCTCCTGAATTCTCCCAATTAGTTTTCAGCAGCAGCACCATGCTCCTTATCTGGACCTCCTATTGTGATACAACTCAGACAAGTGGTCATCATCATGCCTGGTCAAGGTGGGCGGTTTCGGTCAAATGGTTCCCTAATAGTACAGGGTCATCAGCAACCTATGCATTTTTATTGCGCATGCTCCACTGTTTTCATGGTCAGAGTTTCTTGCTCAGATGCCACAAAGTTTATGTTTTAGATGCCATTCGTCCATGTGTCATGGCCTCCTTTAGTGCAAAACAAGGAGGTGGCTTGGCCTTCTGCCTAATGCCTATATATGAGGAAGCTGTCCTTGGGCCCCGCCCTGTCTTTCCTGCCTCACTATTATAACGTTTATAATTGAATAGTAGAACAATATGGATTTGTCCTTTTAGTTCATCTTACCCTGAAAGTTCAATAAATGTGTTTGTCTGTGATTCTTTCTTCCTTTACTTTGCTGGTGTCAGTCAATGTGTACATTCTCACCGGCCTCTGTCAGACAAAGAGAATAACTACAAAGCCTCAAAGCCTTAAGTAAACAATGTAAATAGCTCCTAAAGTGACCTTGTGATCTGGAGAAACTTGCTTTTTACTTGTTCCCCTGCTTTCTTCAGTATCATAATTTCCAGGCTCTAGCCCAGTTGGTCTTGTCACTAATTTTCCTCCCTGCCATTCTTTCCCTAACAGCCTCCCCATCCTTAGAGAGCCTTTTCTTCCTGTAAAACAAACCACATCCCTCACTAGTCTCTGAATAATGCGCACTGACACCAGGCATCCTTTACATGAGGCCTTAGTCACATAGCTCACGCTGGCAGGGTGTGGTGAAAAGAACATGAACTTTAGAAGTAGATAGGTCTAGGAGCCCTTCCCTGCTTTATAAGTACTGGTTGTGTGATCTTTTGAAAGGGACTTAACTCTTTCAAACTTTACTTTTCTCATTTTCAAGGTGGAGACAAAAATGCTGCCTCATAACTTCGTAATGAGGAAACATAGTATCAGGCATAGAGAAAAATCATTGTCTCCTTTTTCTTTTGTCCAGTATTTACTGACCATCTATGATATATGAGGCACTACAGCTGTCACCAGGGTTACTGGGTTAAAAGACATGCCTTTACCATCAAAGAACTCACAGGCTAGGGAGGAGATATCATAAAAATAAATAACTACCAACAATGTGGAAATGTCTATAAAATAAGTAAGCCTATTGCATTATGTTTATTCAGGAGATATGTGCCAGTACTGGTCTGAAAGGATCAGAGATGGTTTTTTGAAGTGATAAAAATAAAGATTTGGAATGAGCAGTTTTCCAATAGAAAGCAGATCAGGAGGTTTTAGCATGTGCAACCTATGACATCCAAAGAGAGATGGTGACAACACATAGGATCTTAGAAGGACTGAACTTTATTTTATTCAGAATGGGGCTTGAGGAATCCAAAGAAAGCTTGTAGAATTAAGAGGGGGCCTGAGTATTCAAGGTCTAGGCACAGTAAATACATTAGTGTGTTTGAACTCTTATAGTTATTTGTGTTATCACCATTGTAAAGATGAAACAGAAACAAAAATAAGCATTCCTTAAATCATAAAGCATTTAGGTTGCTGAGCCAAGGTTTATACCTTGGGAATCTAGCCCCATATCCAGTGCTTTAAACCAGCCTGCATTGTTCCTGTCCTCCAAGCTAATGCATTAAAGCATCCACTTGGGGCTCTTCCAGTTCTTTCCCTTTATTCATATAAATGTCAGTCAGATATGAAATCCTTGGACCATGCTAATAATCCAAGTTACTGTATCATTGTTTTGCATGAGACAAATTAGCTATAAAAAATCTCTGTGCCAGCTCTAAACTGAGGCGTCTAGGTCCTGGTTAAAACCTTATGTGCAATATTTCAAGCCTGATCACAGGCAGTTACAAAGGCTTTACCCGGCAGGTTTCAAGTCTTTCCATAACAGACTTGGTGCACAGCTGATGCAATGCAGTCTCTGAACAGAGTTACAGTAAAGGATCCAGGCCTGCCTGGCTGGTCACACTCTCCACATACTTGTTTTCCTAGCCCTGGTGCCTTTGTTTCTAGATCTCTTTATCTGTGGTCTTTGCAAAAGGTCCTCCTCAGATGCTTCTGCTGAGAACTTACTTGGGTCTACTTGCCCACATGCAGTAAAGCCAATCTACTGATATTGGGTTGTGGTGAAGGAAAGGACAGCGTTTATTGTAGGTACCAGGCAAGGAGAACAGGGAGCTTTTTCTCATAAGACCAGAACTCTCTGATGGTTTTCAGAGAAGGGGTTTTAAAGGCAGTGTGAGGGAGGGGGCTGCAGGGTACGTGATCAGCTCGTGAACAATTCTCGTATTGGTTGGCATCAAGGTGAAGTTTCAACCTTCATCAACCCTCTGGTTTCAACCAGTCTAGGGTCTATGTTATAGCACTCAGCAGTTTTCATCTGGTGGCAGGTCTACTTCCTGTAAAAACAACTTAGGAATGTGTGTCAGGCCCTTGTCTATATCTTTCAGGGAACTGTGAGTTCAGTGATTCTGCTGTGTGGAAGATTTAGAGTCTAAATTATTATCAGTTTCCCAGCCCAACAGCTATTCTTTGTTTCTACATCTTCACATTTCCTAATTATTATCTCTTGAACCAGCTTTTAGAGACCCAAGGGAGGCCAGGGAGACTAAAGCAAAAGCCTTTTACTGCAAAGAACAGGGACACAGGGGCTTGTATACGGTTTCAACCTCCTTACTGGAGTGTAGGAGGAACCCTTGGAGAAGATTTTCCCCACCTGACTCAGTCCTTTCCCACCCCAGTCCTTTCCCACTGTAGCCCTCACACCACTTCAGGTTTCATAAACTTTCCAGAGCCTTTTGTTTGGTTTCCTCAACACTGAGATGCCCCCCACGTCTGCACTGATCCACCTGACCCTAGACCAGTGAGCTGTTCCAGGCTGAGTTGGTCTCATTTTAGACTCTTGCTTATACCATTATAGTTTGAAATTAACTCATTCATTTTTGACTTGTTGCTTTAATCAATTACTCCAACACCTGACAACTGAGATTTATTTCTTCCAAATCAACTGAGCTCCTGACATAAACAGAAAATATACACTTGTCCGTGTAACAGAAATCTTTAATGCATGTAAGTAAGCACAATTAAAGGAAGAAAAGTACAATTTATACTGAAGGCACTGGAATGAATGAATACCCAGATTCATTCCAAATGGCACTATTATATTCTCAGTATTGGTAAAGGTAACAATTCTTTCTAAATGAACCTGTAATTTCAATGCAATCTCAATCAATATGCTAACTCTATCCAAAGTTCAGTTGAATAGGGAGGGCTCAAACAATGTTAAAGCAATTTCATGAAAAATATAATACTTTCCAAAATTCTAATTCTTAAAATTATCATTGATCCCCAGTTATGGATTATGATGATTTATTTTGTATATTTGTTTCTAAATACCTTGTAAGTCCTAAATTCCAATGACAATGCATGGTTAATATTTCTATGTAGGGATAAAAAGAAGTAAGAATACTTCCCTAGAGGGTCATGTATTTCGTATCTCTTTAATTCACTTTGATAAGACCTATAAATTAAAATGTTATGTTATTAAAATATGTAAAAATAATGACTGCTTTACAGAATTGATTGATTATAGTAATTTAAAAAAACAAGTGGCACAAATTTATGAGATGTTTAGTCAGAGTGTTGAAGAGAAAAATTTAGGGGAAGATGGAAGGCAAAGGGACACAGAGATGGATTAAGCAGAGAAAAGGGTTTATATTCTAGGATAATACAGAAACTACTGACCCTATAAGCAAAAATAGTAAAGAGACAGGGAGTTTAGACAATGGCCTTGTCTTTGGATAACTGTTTGAGTATTTAGTTTGAAATCACCAGGGACGCTTAGCTGAGTGAGGTAAAATGTAGTTACCATATTAGAGATAAAAGGCTTAATCTGCATACATTCAACATCACTTACTAATGATTCGGGGTGGTGTTATACTAAAACAGTTTCAAATAATCAATGGACAGTCAGGGATTATGGTTCATTGAAAAGGACACATGTTCTTTTTAAATACAGGAATGATAATTAGGAACTGCTGGAGATAGAAATTTTGTAATTGTATACATTTTGTATGCAAATTAGATTTTAATTATAGAATTCCTCAAATATTTAGTTGTCCTTGTTAATGCTAATTAGTTTGGTAAATAGTTTTAACAAGGGAATTATGTATTGTAAAACTGTGTTTTCTAAATTAAAAGCCAGCTTTGGGTTAAAAGCACTCATTCTGAAATTAGACGACTTGGGTTGAATGCCTGACTCTGCTGTTCGTCGACATTTGTGAACTTCGAGCAAGTTAATGAATTTGTGTGTGCCTATACGTGATCATCCTTATCACAGGATTAATATTAGTATCTATCTCATCAAGTAGTCATGAGGTTTAAATAGTCAACTGTGTTCAAGTTTCCTTGATATCTGGTCCATATATTTAAATAGTTTGGCAAAATTTTAATCATGACGATAATTTAAAGATGTATTGGTAATTGCTACAGAGTTCATATACCTGTCATTTCCTTACTATACATTTTTCTCCTGAGTTGTTATTTTGATTTTAAATCCAAACCTCTTACTTTTAGGATAGATTTATATTGCATATATTGATAATGATATAAATTGTAAATTTACCCTATTTCAATGTTTTCATAAAGTAAATATAAATAGTAATTTCTATTGCTAATATTTAAGGCTGAGATATTTGAACACATTTATGAGTGGTTTGATTATTTACTACATTCATATTAAAAATCATAGAATTTGATCAAAGCATGTGAATGTTTAGCACCCTACTACATGTAATTACCTATAATGTTTATTTATTTTTATTTTTTATTTTTTGTCTTTGCCAATGGTTTTTATTGGAATAAAATTGCTTTACAATGTTGTGTTAGTTTCTGCTATACAATGAAGTGAATCAGCTATATGTATACCTATATCCGCTCCCTATTGGACCTCCCTCTCCCCCTTCCCCTCTCCATCTAGGTCATCACAGAGCACCAAGCTGAGCTCGCTGAGCTATACAGCAGGTTCCCACTAGCTATTTTACACATGGTAGTGTATTTATGTCAAGCCTAATCTCCTAATTCTTCCCACCCTCCCCTTCCCCCCTGTGTCCACATGTCTATTCTCTACGTCTACGTGTCTATTCCTGGCCTGCAAATAGGTTCATCTGTACCATTTTTCTAGATTCCACATATATGTGTTAATATACGATATTTTTTTTTCTGTTTCTGGCTTACTTCACTCTGTATGACAGACTCTAGGTCCATCTACATCTCTAAAAATGACCCAACTTTGTTCCTTTTTATGGCTGAGTAATATTCCATTGTATATGTGTACCACATCTTCTTTATCCATTCATCCATCGTTGGACATTTAGGTTGTTTCTATGTCCTGGCTATTGTAAATAGTGCTGCAATGAACATTGGGGTACATATGTCCTTTTGAATTATGATTTTCTCAGGGTATATGCCCAGTAGTGGTATTGCTTGGTCATATTGTATTTCTATTTTTAGTTTTCTAAGGAACCTCCATACATACTGTTCTCTGTAGTGGCTGTATAAAGTTACATTCCCACCAACAGTGCAAAAGTGTTCCCTTTTCTCCACACCCTCTCCAGCATTTATTCTTTGTAGATTTTTTGATGATGGCCATTCTGACCCACCTCCTAAATAATGAAAATAAAACAAAAATAAACAAATGGGACCTAATTAAACTTAAAAGCTTTTGCATAGCAAAGGAAACTATAAACGAAACAAAAAGACAACTCTCAGAATGGGAGAAAATATTTGGAAATGAAGCAACGGACAAAGGATTGATCTCCAAAATACACAAACAGCTCATGTAGCTCAATATCAAAAAAACAAACAACCCAATTTAAAAATAGGCAGAAGACCTAAAATATTTCATCAAAAAAGACATACAGATGGCCAAGAGACACGTGAAAAGATGCTCAACATCACTAATTATTAGAGGAATACAAATCAAAACTACCTATACTATTTAAATGACTATAATTTAGACCATGTGCCTCCTATGTCTGAATCTCTGCCTAAGAAATTAATCAGATGAATTAAATATTGTACAAATGTTACTATAAATGAGATTTATGCCTTCAGTCTCAGTAGGTTTGTAGCTACAAATGTGTAGTTAGTTGGCATGCATTATCCTGACATTCAAGCACACCACACCTTTCCAACTAGATATATTTATTACCGCTTTATCTCAAGGACCCAAGTTACTTATTTGATCTTCTCTGTACACTGTGTGTGCTAGGTACACTTCTATGATGGCCAACAATGACTGTCACCTCCTAGAACTGACAAACTATGTCATTGTATCCCCTTAAATTGAGGGTGGAACTGATAGAAAAACGTAGAAGTTATATGTCACTTCATGATTAAGTTACAAAGTTTGTGACATCTGTCTTGCAAGCAGACTCTATTAACTTCTCAGCTTACAGCTCTGATGAAGCAAATTGTCACATCAGAGAGACCATGATACGAGAAACCCAGGGTGACCTCTGGCCAACACTCACAAGAAGGTGAATGCTGCCAACAACCACTAGGTGCACTTAGAAGGGGATCTTTCCCCATTAGAGCCTTTGGATGAGTCTGCAGATCCTGGGCTGACACTTAGATACCATCCTTGGGAGAGAGGGGGAAGCTGAGGACCTAGCTAAGCCATGGCGAACTTCCTGAATCACAGAAACTATGAACTGATAAATGTATGTTGTTTTAGGTCATTAATTCTTGAGCAATTTGTAACACAGCAATAGACAATAATATACTATGCCACACAGGAATAACAATAATAATAATAACAATAATATCTGTAAGAATAAGGATAAGGATAAAAATATCCCCCAGTGTTGTAAATCAAAGTATTTCCTTACTGTGCAATGGTACTTTGTAGTTTCATCAGTACAAATTCAATTCCAATCATAAAGCATCAAAATTGATTATGAAATATCTAGGAAAGTAAATACAAATATATTTTCTATACATTGTAAGTTGTGTATATGTTAAATATGAAGGACAGATCATAATTATATTTTTGAAAATTTTTTCACAGAAGAGTTTGAATTAGGCTTCTTAAAACAATGAGTCAAAAGAAGTTTTTGCTCGAGACACATGGTAATTTTCCTGTTATTTTCCTTTGAATATGCATAAAGAATTATCAGGTTCCAAGGACTCTCCCAGTCACACTTCTCAATGTAATTATATAATCAAAATCACATGTGAATACTGCTGTAATACTGCGTAATAACAAAGTCTTGACTTAGTCACACTAATTGAGAAGCAAAATAGCAGCATCACTTTGAAGTTTTCTGACTGCTCCTTGTTAGTGTATCTCTTTGCCTCCTCTACAGAGGTAACAGCGATTGTAGGTGTTACGGTTATCATCTTACTTTAAAAAGAGTTTGTCACATGAAGATTAAACAATACACTACTAAATAACAAAGAGATCAGTGAAGAAATCAAAGAGGAAATCAAAAAATACCTAGAAACAAATGACAATGAAAATACGACAACCCAAAACCTATGGGATGAAGCAAAAGCAGTTCTAAGAGGGAAGTTTATAGCAATACAATCGTACCTCAGGAAACAAGAAACATCTCAAATAAACAACCTAACCTTACACCTAAATCGATTAGAAAAAGAAAAACAAAAAAACCCCAAAGTTAGCAGAAAGAAAGAAATCATAAATATCAGATCAGAAATAAATGAAAAAGAAATGAAGAAAACAATACCTAAGAGCAATGAAACTAAAAGCTGGTTCTCTGAGTAGATAAACAAAATTGATAAACCTTTAGCCAGACTTATCAAGAAAAATGGGGAGAAGACTCAAATCAATAGAATTAGAAATGAAAAAGAAGTAACAACTGACACTGCAGAAATACAAAAGATCATGAGAGATTACTACAAGCCAATAAAATGGACAACCTGGAAGAAATGGACAAATTCTTAGAAAAGCACACCCTTCTCAGACTGAACCAGGAAGAAATAGAAAATATAAACAGACCAATCACAAGCACTGAAATTGAAACTGTGATTAAAAATCTTCCAACAAACAAAAGCCCAGAACAAGATGGCATCACAGGCGAATTCTATCAAACATTTAGAGAAGAGCTAACACCTATCCTTCTCAAACTCTTCCAAAATGTAGCAGAGGGAGGAACGCTCCCAAACTCATTCTACAAGGCCACCATCACCTTGATACCAAAACCAGACAAAGATGTCACAAAGAAAGAAAACTACAGGCCAATATCACTGATGAATATGGATTCAAAAATTCTCAACAAAATACTAGCAAACAGAATCCAACAGCACATTAAAAGGATCATATACCATGATCAAGTGGGGTTTATCCCAGGAATGTAAGGATTCTTCAATATACTCAATCGATGTGATACACCATATTAACAAAATGAAAGAGAAAAAACATATCATCTCAATAGATGCAGAGAAAGCTTTCGACAAAATTCAACACCAATTTATGATAAAAACTCTCAGAAAGTAGGCATAGAGGGAACTTACCTTTACATAATAAAGGCCATCTATGACAAACCCACAGCCAAAATCGTTCTCAATGATAAAATACTGAAACCATTTCCACTAATATCAGGAAAAGAAAAGGTTGCCCACTCTCACCACTGTTATTCAAAATAGTTTTGGAAGTTTTAGCCACAGCAATCAGAGAAGAAAAAGACATAAAAGGAATCCAAATCAGAGAAAAAGTAACACTGTCTCTGTCTGCAGTTGACATGATACTATACATAAAGAATCCCAAAGATGCTACTAGGAAACTACTAGAGCTAATCAATGAATTTGGTAAAGTAGCGGGATGTAAAATTAATTCACAGAAATCTCTTGCATTCCTATACACCAACAATAAAAATTCTGAAAAAGAAATTAAGGAAACACTCCCATTTACCATTACAACAAAAAGAATAAACCTACCTAAGGAGACAAAAGACCTGTATGCAGAAAACTATAAGACACTGATGAAAGAAATTAAAGTTGATACAAACAGATGGATAGATATACCATGTTCTTGGATTGGAAGAATCAACATTGTGAAAATGACTATACTAACTGAAGCAATCAACAGATTCATGCCATCCCTATCAAACTACCAATGACATTTTTCACAAAACTAGGACACAAAATTTCACAATTTGTATGGAAACACAAAAGACCCTGAATAACCAAAGCAATCTTGAGAAAGAAAAATGGAGCTGGAAGAATCAAGCTCCCTGACTTCAGACTATAGTACAAAGCTACAGTAAAGAAGACAGTATGGTACTGGCACAAAAATATAAATACAGATCAATGGAACAGGATAGAAAGCCCAGAGAAAAATCCACACACATATGGCCACCTAATTTTCATAAAGGAGGCAAGAATATACAATGGAGAAAAGACAACCCCTTCAATAAGTGGTGATGGGAAAATTGGACAGCTAAATGCAAAAGAATGAAGTTAGAACACTCCCTAACACCATACAAGAAAATAAACTCAAAATGGATTAAAGACATAAATGTAAGGCCAGACACTATAAAACTCTTAGAGGAAAGCATAGGCAGAACACTCTATGACATACATCACAGCAAGATCCTTTCTGACCCACCTCCTAGAGAATTTGAAATAAAAATAAACAAGGGGACCTAATGAAACTTCAAAACTTTTGCACAGCAAAGCAAGCCATAAATAAGACGAAAAGACATCCCTCAGAATGGGAGAAAATATTTGGAAATGAAGCAACTGACAAAGGATTACTCTCCAAAATATACAGGTAGCTCATTCAGCTCAATATCTAAAAAACAACCCAATCCAAAAATGGGCAGTAGACCTAAATAGATATTTCTCCAATGAAGATATACAGATTGCCAACAAACATATGAAAGAATGCTCAACATCACTAATCTTCAGAGAAATGCAAATCAAAACTACAATGAAGTATTACCTCACACCAGTCAGAACGGCCATCATCAAAAACTCTACAAACAGTAAATGCTGGAGAGGGTGTGGAGAAATGGGAACCCTCTTGCACTGTTGGTGGGAATGTAAATTGATACAGCCACTATGGAGAAAAGTATGGAGGTTCCTTAAAAACCAAAAATAAAACTACTATACAACCCAGAAATCCCACTACTGGGCATATACCCTGAGAAAACCATAATTCAAAAGGGTCATGTACCACAATGTTCATTGCAACTCTATTTACAATAGCCATACATGGAAGCAACCTAAGTGTCCATCAACAGATGAATGGATATAGAAAATGTGGCACGCATATACAATGGAATATTACTTAGCCATATAAAGAAACAAAATTGAGTTATTTTTAGTGAGGTGGATGGACCTAGAGACTGTCATACAGAGTGAAGTAAGTCGGAAAGAGAAAAACAAATACCGTATGCTAACACATACATATGGAATCTAAAAAAAAAATGGTTCTGAAGAACGTAGGGGCAGGACAGGAATAAAGGCACAGACATAGAGAATGCACTTGAGGACATGGAGAGGGAGAAGTGTAAGCTGGGACGAAGTGAGAAAGTGGCATGGACATATGTACACTACCAAATGTAAAACAGATAGCTAGTGGGAATCAGCCACATAGCACAGGGAGCTCAGCTTGGTGCTTTGTTTCCACCTAGAGGCTTGGGATACGGAGGGTGGGAGGGAGACATAAGAGAGAGGATATATGGGGATATATGTTTATGTATAGCTTATTCACTTTGTTATACAGCAGAAACTAACACACCATTGTAAAGCAATTATTCTCCAATAAAGATGCTAAAAAAAAGAGTTTGTGACATAGGTCTATATTCTTCAAATGTATTTTCTTTGATGAATATGCTTAAAATAACAAAATGCTAGTTTATATGATTGGCCTACATAAAATGACTACACGGAAAATTGAAATATACTCTTCTGACATCACTGGTTAAAATAAACATCTATATAATATTTCTCATAATGTCAGCATAGATGTAATTTAATATTTTATGTCTGGAGAGAGATAAAGGACAACTGTAGCTGTTTGCTCTGCTTTATTATAATGAATTTCCCATGAAAATCTCCCAACCCTATAGCTACAGTATAACCATGAGGGGAAACACTTAGAGAGTCATTTACAAATATTTATTAAACATTTTAATATGTGATATACTTTTAAAAGTATCAAGGTTTGCATTCTTTTGGGTACATCATATTCTACTTGGTGACTATTGTACTGGAAAACTTAGTGCAGAATTAGTGTAACTTGGAAAAATAGTTGTTTACAACTTGTAACAGGTCGCATAAGAATAAAATTAAGCAGGGTCTTCCCAGGCAGTACAGTGTTTATGACTTCGCCTTCCAACGCAGGGGGTGCTTGTTCAATCCCTGGTCGGGGATAAGATTCCACATGCCTCGTGGCCAAAAAACCAAAGCATAAAACAGAAGCAATATTGTAATAAATTCAATAAAGACTTAAAAAAAAAGAATACAGTTAAGCAGAGTTGGTTTGAATGACTGGTGGAGCTGGAACTAATAGAACATCACAAAAGTTACATGCCGTTTCCATGATTGAATAGAATTGTTTAAGTATCATTTGGGTTTTGCAGTTTTTAATATATTACAATTTTATATTTATAGCAATCAACTTTTTTTTCATGTTTATTGGAGTATAATTTCTTTACAATGATGTATTAGTTTCTGCTTTGTAACAAAGTGAATCAGTTATACATATACATATGTTCCCATATCTCTTCCATCTTCCGACCCCATCCCTCCCACCCTCCCTATCTCACACCTCTAAGTGGTCACAAAGCACCGAGCTGATCTCCCTGTGCTATGCAGCTGCTTCCCACTAGCTATCTATTTTACGTTTGGTAGTGTATATATGTCCATGCCACTCTCTCGCTTTGTCACAGCTTACCCCTCCCCCTCCCCATATCCTCAAGCCATTCTCTACTAGGTTTGTGTCTTTATTCGTGTCTTACCCCTAGGTCCTTCATGACATTTTTTTTTCTTAAATTCTATATATATGTGTTAGCATATGGTATTTGTCTTTATCTTTCGGACTTACTTCACTCTGTATGACAGACTCTAGGTCCATCCACCTCATTACAGATAGCTCAATTTCGTTTCTTTGTATGGCTGAGTAATATTCCATTGTATATATGTGCCACATCTTCTTTCTCCATTCATCCAATGATGGACACTTAGGTTGTTTCCATCTCTGGGCTATTGTAAATAGGGCTGCAATGAACATTTTGGTACATGACTCTTTTTGAATTATGGTTTGCTCAGGGTATATGACGAGTAGTGGGATTGCTGAGTCATATGGTAGTTCTATTTGTAATTTTTTAAGGAACCTCCATACTGTTCTCCATAGTGGCTGTATCAATTTACATTCCCACCAACAGTGCAAGAGGGTCCCCTTTTCTCCACACCCTCTCCATCATTTATTGTTTGTAGATATCTTGATGATGGCCATTCTGACCAGTGTGAGATGATATCTCATTGTACTTTTGATTTGCATTTCTCTAATGATTAATGATGTTGAGCATCCTTTCATGTGTTTGTTGACAGTCTGTATATCTTCTTTGGAGAAATGTCTATTTAGGTCTTCTGCCCATTTTGGGATTGGGTTGTTTGCTTTTTTGTTATTGAGCTGCATGAGCTGCTTATAAATTTTGGAGATTAATCCTTTGTCAGTTGCTTCATTTGCAAATATTTTCTCCCATTCTGAGGGTTGTCTTTTGGACTTGTTTATGGTTTCCTTTGCTGTGCAAAAGCTTTGAAGTTTCATTAGGTCCCATTTGTTTCTTTTTGTTTTTATTTCCATTTCACTAGGAGGTGGGTTAAAAAGGATGTTGCTGTGATTTATGTCATAGAGTGTTCTGCCTATGTTTTCCTCCAAGAGTGTGATAGTTTCTGGCCTTACATTTAGGTGTTTAATCCATTTTGAGTTTATTTTTGTCTATGGTGTTAGGGAGTGATCTAATCTCATACTTTTACATGTACCTGTCCAGTTTTCCCGCACCACTTTTGAAGAGGCTGTCCTTTCTCCACTGTACATTCCTGCCTCCTTTATCGAAGATAAGGTGACCATATGTGCGTGGGTTTATCTCTGGGCTTTCTATCCTGTTTCATTGATCTATATTTCTGTTTTTGTGCCAATACCATACTGTCTTAATTACTGTAGCTTTATAGTATAGTCTGAAATCTGGGAGCCTGATTCCTCCAGGCTCCATTTTTTGTTCTCAAGATGGTTTTGGCTATTCGGGGTCTTTTGTGTTTCCATACAAATTGTGAAAGTTTTTGTTCTAGTACTGTGAAAATTGCCAGTGGTAGTTTGATAGGGATTGCATTGAATCTGTAGATTGCTTTGGGTAGTAGTGTCATTTTCACAATGTTGATTCTTCCAATCCAAGACCATGCTATATCTCTGCATCTATTTGTATCACCTTTAATTGCTTTCATCAGTGTCTTATAATATTCTGCATACAGGTCTTTTGTCTCCTTAGGTAGGTTTATTCCTAGATATTTTATTCTTTTTGTTGCACTGGTAAATGGGAGTGTTTTCTTGATTTCACTTTCAGATTTTTCATCATTAGTGTATAGGAATGCCAGAGATTTCTGTGCATTAATTTTGTATCCTGCTACTTTACCAAATTCATTTATTAGCTCTAGTCGTTTTCTGGTAGCATCTTTAGGATTCTCTATGTATAGTATCACGTCATCTGAGAACATTGACAGCTTTAATTCTTTTCCGATTTAGATTCCTTTTATTTCCTTTTCTTCTCTAATTGCTGTGGCTAAAACTTCCAAAACTATGTTGAATAAGAGTGGTGAGAGTGGGCAACCTTGTCTTGTTCCTGATCTTAGTGGAAATGCTTTCAGTTTTTCAGCATTGAGGACGATGTTGGCTGTGGGTTTGTCATATATGGCCTTTATAATGTTGAGGAAACTTCCCTCTATGCCTACTTTCTTCAGGGCTTTTATCATAAATGGTCTTGAATTTTGTCAAAAGCTTTCTCTGCATCTATTGGGGTGATCATATGGTTTTTCTCCTTCAACTTGTTAATATGGTGTATCACGTTGATTGATTTGCGTATATTGAAGAATCCTTGCATGCCTGGGATAAACCCCACTTGATCATGGTGTATGATCCTTTTAATGTGCTGTTGGATTCTGTTTACTAGTATTTTGTTGAGGATTTTTGCATCTATGTTCATCAGTGATATTGCCCTGTAGTTTTCTTTCTTTGTGACATCCTTGTCTGCTTTCCATGTCAAGGTGATGCTGGCCTCGTAGAATGAGTTTGGGAGTGTTCCTCCCTCTGCTATATTTTGGAAGAGTGAGAAGGATTGGTGTTAGCTCTTCTCTAAGTGTTTGATAGAATTCGCCTGTGATGCCATCTTGTCCTGGGCTTTTGTTTGTTGGAAGATTTTTAATCACAGTTTCAATTACAGTGCTTGTGGTTGGTGGGTTCATATTTTCCATTTCTTCCTGATTCAGTCTTGGCAAGTTGTGCATTTCTAAGAATTTGTCCATTTCTTCTAGGTTGTCCATTTTATTGGCAAAGAGTTTCTTGTAGTAATCTCTCATGATCTTTTGTATTTCTGCAGTGTCAGTTGTTACTTCTCCTTTTTCATTTCTAATTCTATTGATTTGAGTCTTCTCTCTTTTTTTCTTGATGACTCTGGCTAAAGGTTTATCTATTTTGTTTATCTTCTCAAAGAACCAGCTGTTAGTTTTATTGATCTTTGCTATCGTTTCCTTCATTTCTTTTTCATTTATTTCTGATCTGATTTTTATGATTTCTTTCCTTCTACTAACTTTGGGTTTTTTTTGTTCTTCTTCTCTAATTGCTTTAAGTGCAAGTTTAGGTTGTTTATTCGAGATGTTTCCTGTTTCTTAAGGTAGGATTGTATTGCTATAAACTTCCCTCTTAGAACTGCTTTTGCTGCATCCCATAGGTTTTGGGTCATTGTGTCTACATTGTCATTTGTTTCTAGATATTTTTTGATTTCCTCTTTGATTTCTTCAGTGATCACTTCGTTATTAAGTAGTGTATTGTTTAGCCTCCATGTGTTTGTATTTTGTACAGATCTTTTCCTGTAATTGATATCTAGTCTCATGGCGTTGTGGTCAGAAAAGATACTTGATACAATTTCAATTTTCTTAAATTTACCAAGGCTTGATTTGTGACCCAAGATATGATCTATTCTGGAGAATGTTCCATGAGCACTTGAGAAGAATGTGTATTCTGTTGTTTTTGGATGGAATGTCCTATAAATATCAATTAAGTCCATCTTGTTTAATGTATCATTTAAAGCTTGTGTTTCCTTATTTATTTTCATTTTGGATGATCTGTCCATGGGTGAAAGTGGGGTGTCAAAGTCCCCTACTATCAATGTGTTACTTTCAATTTCCCCTTTTATGGATGTTAGTATTTGCCTTATGTATTGAGGTGCTCCTATGTTGGGTGCATCAATATTTACAATTGTTATATCCTCTTCTTTGATCGATCCCTTGATCATTATGTAGTGTCCTTCTTTGTCTCTTGTAATAGTCTTTATATTAAAGTCTGTTTCGTCTGATATGAGAATTGTTACTGCAGCTTTCTTTTGGTTTCCATTTGCATGGAATATCTTTTTCCACCCCCTTACTTTCAGTCTGTATGTGTCTCTAGGTCTGAAGTGGGTCTCTTGTAGACAGCATATATATGGGCCTTGTTTTTTTATCCATTCAGCCAGTCTGTGTCTTTTGGTGGGAGCATTTAGTCCATTTACATTTTACATAATTATCAATATGTATGTTCTTATTCCCATTTTCTTAATTGTTTTGGGTTCGTTATTGTAGGTCTTTTCCTTCTCTTGTGTTTTTTGCCTAGAGAAGTTCCTTTAGCATTTGTTGTAAAGCTGGTTTGGTGGTCCTGAATTCTCCCAGCTTTGCTTGTTTGTAAAGGTTTTAATTTCTCCATCAAATCTGAATGTGATCCTTGCTGGGTAGAGTAATCTTGGTTGTAGGTTTTTCTCCTTCATCACTTTAAATATGTCCTGCCAGTCCCTTCTGGCTTGCAGAGTTTCTTCTGAAAGATCAGCGGTTAACGTTATGGGGATTCCCTTGTGTGTTATTTGTTGTTTTTCCCTTGCTGCTTTTAATATGTTTCCTTTGTATTTAATTTTTGAGAGTTTGATTAATATGTCTTGGCATATTTCTCCTTGGATTTATCCTGTATGGGACTCTATGTGCTTCCTGGACTTGCTTAACTATTTCCTTTCCCATATTAGGGAAGTTTTCAACAATAATCTCTTCAAATATTTTCTCAGTCCCTTTCTTTTTCTCTTCTTCTTCTGGAACCCCTATAATTCGAATGTTCGTGCGTTTAATGTTGTCCCAGAGGTCTCTGACACTGTCCTCAGTTCTTTCATTCTTTTTTCTTTATTCTACTCTGCAGTAGTTATTTCCACTATTTTATCTTCCAGGTCACTTATCCATTCTTCTGCTTCAGTTATTCTGCTATTGATCCCATCTAGAGTATTTTTAATTTCATTTATTTTGTTGGTCATTGTTGCTTGTTTCATCTTTAGTTCTTCTAGGTCTTTGTTAAATTTTCTTGCATTTTGTCTATTCTATTTCCAAGATTTTGGATCATCTTTACTATCATTATTCTGAATTATTTATCAGGTAGACTGCCTATTTCCTCTTCATTTGTTAGGTCTGGTGGGTTTTTATCTTGCTCCTTTATCTGCTGTGTGTTTTTCTGTCTTCTCATTTTGCTTATCTTACTGTGTTTGGGGTCTCCTTTTTGCAGGCTGCAGGTTCATAGTTCCCATTGTTTTTGGTGTCTTTCCCCAGTGGCTAAAGTTGGTTCAGTGGGTTGTGTAGGCTTCCTGGTGGAGGGGACTAGTGGCTGTGTTCTGGTGGATGAGGCTGGATCTTGTCTTTTTGGTGGGCATGTCCATGTCTGGTGGTGTGTTTTGGGGTGTCTGTGGACTTATTATGATTTTAGGCAGCCTCTCTGTAATGGGTGGGGTTGTGTTCCTGTCTTGCTAGTTGTTTGGCATAGGGTGTCCAGCACTGTAGCTTGCTGGTCGTGAGTGAAGCTGGGTGCTGTTGTTGAGATGGAGATCTCTGGGATATTTTTGCCATTTGATATTATGTGCAGCTGGGAGGTCTCTTGTGGACCAGTGTCCTGAAGTTGTCTCTCCCACCTCAGAGGCAGAGCACTGACTCCCGGCTGCAGCACCAACAGCCTTTTATCCACATGGCTCAGAATAAAAGGGAGAAAAAGTAGAAAGAAAGAAAGAACAAGAAAGAAAGAAAGAAGGGAGAGAGGGAGGGAGGAAGGAAGGAAGGAGGGAAAGAAGGAAAGAAAGAAAGAAAGAAGATAAAATAAAATAAGATAAAATAAAGTTATTAAAATAAAAAATAATTATTAAGTAAAAAATATTTTTCTAAAAGAAAACAAAAAGACGGATAGACCCCTAGGACAAATGGTGTAAGCAAAGCTATACAGACAAAATCTTACACAGAAGCATAGACACTCACAAAAAGAGGAAAAGGGGAAAAAATTATAAACCTTGCTTTCAAAGTCCACCTCCTCAATTTGGGATGATTCGTTGTGTATTCATGTATTCCACAGATGCAGGGTACCTCAAGTTGATTGTGGAGTTTTAATCCGCTGCTTCTGAGGCTGCTGAGAGAGACTTTCCCTTTCTCTTCTTTGTTCTCACAGCTCCCGGGGCTCAGCTTTGGATTTGGCCCCGCCTCTGCATGTAGGTCGCCGGAGGGTGTCTGTTCTCCGCTCAGACAGGACGGGCTTAAAGGAGTAGCTGCTTCAGGGACTCTGGCTCACTCAGGCTGGGGGGAGGGAGGGGTACGTAGTGCGGGGCGAGCCTGCGGCGGCAGAGGCTGGCGTGTCGTTGCACCAGCCTGTGGCGCGCCATATGTTCTCCCGGGGAGTTGTCCCTGGATCCCGGGACCCTGGCAGTGGCGGGCAGCACAGGCTTCCCGGAAGGGCAGTGTGGATAGTGACCTGTGCTCACACACAGGCTTCTTGGTGGCGGCAGCAGCAGCCTTAGTGTCTCATGCCCGTCTCTGGGGTCTGCAGTTTTAGCCGCGGCTCACGCCCGTCTCTGGAGCTCCTTTAAGCAGCGATCTTAATCCCCTCTCCTCACGCACCAGGAAACAAAGAGGGAAGAAAAAGTCTCTTGCCTCTTCGGGAGGTCCAGAGTTTTCCCTGGACTCCTTTCCGGCTAGCCGTGGTGCAGTAGCCCCCTGCAGGCTGTGTTCACGCTGCCAACCCCAGTCTTCTCCCTGCGCTCTGACCGAAGCCCGAGCCTCAGCTCCCAGCCCTGCCCGCCCCAGCTGGTGAGCAGACAAGCCTCTCGGGCTGGTGAGTGCCAGTCGGCACCGGTCCTCTGTGCGGGAATCTCTCCGCTTTGCCCCCCGCACCCCTGTTGCTGCGCTCTCCTCCACGGCCGCGAAGCTTTCCCCCCTCCGCCACCTGCAGTCTCCGCCCGCGAAGGGGCTTCCTAGTGTCTGGAAACCTTTCCTCCTTCACAGCTCCTTCCCACTGGTGCAGGTCCCATCCCTATCCTTTTGTCTCTATTTATTCTTTTTTCTTTTGCCCTACCCAGGTACGTGGGGACTTTCCTGCCTTTTGGGAGGTCTGAGGTCTTCTGCCAGCGTTCAGTAGGTGTTCTATAGGAGTTGTTCCACGTGTAGATATAATTCTGGTGTATCTGTGGGGAGGAAGGTGACCTCTGCGTCTTACTCTTCAGCCATCTTCTCTTCTCCCCTGCAATCAACTTTTTACTGAGAGCAGATTGACAACTTCAGAGAAACAAGCCACATGCAGAAGCTTCAACAGACACCATGTTTACTTAGCGATAAGAAAGATACAAAGCAGGAAACCAAATAGCATATATAACAACAGGCTTGCAGATACCTTGTGGCTTCCAGACAGATTTCTGATGGCCTGAAGACAAGCATGGTCATGAAAGAGAGGTCTGAGTGCCTGTGGACAACCTCTGCTGATGGAAAACATCAGTATTGGGTTCTTTCAGCTTTAACATCTTATAAATCACATAGCCCTGAGGCACACTGGACTGAGCCCATGCTCTGGGTCAGCTGCCTCTCATCCATGCTGGATACCCATTACTGGATCTTCACAATAGGATACAGGTGCTGAATCCGGTAGGGAGACCTTAGCCAAATTCACTCTACTTGGACCTGGAAACTCCTAACAATTCCTTTGTTTATTACCTTAAGAGAGATTTGCCAAAGGTCATGTCCTAAGATGGTGTTGAAGTTAAAGGAATGGCCAAGGAACCAACTGTACAATCTTTTTTTCTGCATATATTATGAAGTTATTCTGTTACAAAACATTTTTAAAGACTAAAAGTTGGTTGTTTTCTTTATAAAGTGATTCAGGAATGCAATGACTGACTACTGGTTTCTAGCTCCAGGCTCCCACCCCTAGTTCTTACTGTGTATCTTTGGGCCATATTTTTTATTTTATTATTTTTTTAATTTTTTGGCCACACCGCACGGCATGCAGGATCTTAGTTCCCTGACCAGGGACCGAACCCATCTCCCCTCTGGTGGAAGCACGGAGTCTTACGCACTGGACTGCCAGGGAGTTACCCTATTTTATTTTCTTTAAGGCAGAAGGAAGGGCACATGATAAAAACCAAGTTGTAAAAGAGTTGTTAAAGATTGTTCAAGTACCTTAAAGTAGTCATGTTGCGTGGAAGTTCAGGAAATGAGGGCAGTGTAGGGTAGATAAAGTTAGAGAAGTAGGTAGTAGTAAAACATTCTTACATGCATGTAAGAATACTGGAATATTTTTGTGCTATAAAAAGCCATTAAAGGAGTTTAAATAGTATAATCAGAAAACCGAAGCAGTGAAGTTGTGGCTGGACTGCAGTACATCTCTAAGGAAAATGATGAAGTGAAGGAAACTAAAAGAATGAAGATATTATCCAGGGAAGGAATTCATTGGATATCTCAATCTGCTTATTTATAACATACGTATAATCAACTTCATTGTAATTATGATCATAAAATAATATAATTCTTAACATGACACTTAAAATAATAAAGAAAACATTTAGCCTTAATAGAATTGTAAGAAATAGCAAGGCATATAGTAAAAATGATCTGGTGAATGTTAAGAGAAGGTGGGAAGGAAAGTGTGATAATTTTAGTGTATTTCACAATGCATTGTTAATGGAAAATATTTAGAATTGCTAGTTAAGAAATAGACTATTGTCAGGATAACCAAGTAATCTACTGCAATTATATTTTGTTCCTGTTTTATTGTATCTTAAAGTACATTAAACTATATGCTGCTAGTGTGTCAAAATGCAATTAAGTTTTTATAAATTTAATTTGGTTAAATTTGAGGAATTAAAGAAGGGAAGGAAGGAGGAATAGAGGGGAGCTAGGAAAGAGATAGAAAGGGGGGGTGGGAAGAAAGAGAATTGTACAGCAATATGATCAGCATAACAGTGGCTTGATCATGATGCTTAGATAGAGAAAACAATCACATAATTTTGTATGGATGATGACAGCAAACATTTTCTAGAATTAAATCATCAAAAATTAGAACACTTACTAAGATATTGAATGTAATTTGAGGGAAAAAAAGTGCAAGAATTATAAGGCATAATAAAGGCATAAATAAAATCACTGCATTTTCAAGGACTTAATATTAAGTCAACGTAATAGTAAGAGGTAGAAGATAAACTAGGACCTGCAAACTGGTGCTGGGTAGCAAAGAGCTTATCTGTCATGCAAAGCAATGTGGTATTTGTAAATATTTGTTATTTTTGTTTCTCCAATATTTAAACCTCCTTCTCAGCTTGGAGGAATTCCATGACAGCTAAGATTTAATGAGAGGTAGGGATCCATCTTCACCTATAAAAACAGAAAGAACTTAGAAACTCCTTTCCCCCAGCTCCCTGACAACTATTAATTACTAGAGAGTATAACAGGGAACAGATTTCTGGGAAAATGTAGATAATCTTGGATAGATTATGTGGTTAGCTAGGCCGCCAGCTTCCCATTAATATTCCCCAATGAGGATAATAAACCTTGCTCCATGGCAGCAAGAGAAAATGTAATTATCCTTAGTGATCATCTGAAATAAAGAACTCACTGGGATCTAGAATTTTAAGGACTGAATATTCAGTGCCATTCAACAATATGAACAATTGAGAAAATCAAGGACTCTGAAGTGGAGTGCAGCCTCAAAAATCAGAAAACTTTAAAAAGAGAATAAAATTCAAGTATCAGTGCAAAGCATTAGTGGAGACGAAGAAACTTAGTATGATAAACAGATCTCTTATCTCACAAAGTTGCAAAATTGAGATGGCTGACAACCAAAATCAAACATTGATCTGCTGATCCTGCTAAGTTGCAGATTACAATGTCAGTTACATTTATAGTCCTGCCAGGTATCCTATGTGAAAACTCGGACATCTTTAGGATAAGATTGGGATCTTCAGAATTGGAATGGTTTAGATAGTGTGAGTACTCATGAACAGCTTCCACTAAATCTCCCTTGCAATTTGCATCTCCTCCTCCTCTTTCTGATGGGGCAGAAGATGTTGCTTGTCAGTGGCAGTTTTCTGAAAAGGGGGGCAAATTGTCCTCATTTCTTATGACCCTCACTTCTCAGTGTTTAAAAGCCTTTTAATAGAGTTGGGTTACCTCATGGAGGCAAAGAAGAAGGGAAGACATGCCATCAAAAGTCACACTATAAAGGAAGGTCAAGATAAAGCATGTTAGAACTTTCTAATTTATGTAGGCAAAAATCTAAAGAATAGGTGTAGAAAATAATTCTACGTATGCTTAATCCACAAGAGAGGAGCCGTTATATACAGAACCGGAACAGATAAGTTCCTCAAACTCTGATGAGGTCCCCCCCTAACTCATACTGATCCTTCACTCTGCCAACACTTAGGGCCTTAGAAGGAACGTTTTTGTTCATTGGGCATAGTAGGATAAATTTCAAGCCTCCTTTACAACTGGCTCCACAGCACTTACTGGCAGAGATTCTAATAGCACTCTGTGCCCTTAGGTCATTGCACAGTATACCCATGACTGGTTTCGGAAAGGGCAAATATTTTCAGTGAGAAAAATTGGTTATCTCCCTATCTATGGTTTTTGGAAGAAGATATGGTTGAAGGTAAGAATAAGCAAGTGTACTTAGGGAAGGGGCACATATCTGTGTCATTTAAACTCACCAAAATAACCCAATGAATATCAGCCTTGATGGCTACTCTGAGCTCAAAACACAGCTATACCATGTCCAAGTTTCACATTTTCAAGAAGAAACAATAAAACTTGATTTGCAGTATGATACTCAGTTACTAGAAGCAGATTGACAAAACTTGGCCTCATTTCACTATGACTATAACAGGTTGACGATTCATTTTACTGAATTAGTCATTTAGCCTTTTGATATGCTTTCTCCTCCTGTTGTGTTTTTAAGCACTTATTGAATAGTTTATAAATTATCATGTTATACTACAGAATATAGTACTGAATAGGGAATTCACTTTACAATAAATAAATAAGTTAATGGACTACTGGCCATGTAATTTCTGATCATATAAAATAGCCCATCTTTCATAAACACCTTGATTTTTCTAATGATAGAATGGCCTATGGAAATTACAATTAAATAATTGCACTGGAAAAACTATCCTGAGCATTTGAGACACTAGTGTAAAGAGGTGGCATGTTCTCTGAATTGACAGACGACACGTGACTTAAGGTAGTTCACATTGAATTGTCCTTTAACAGTCTCTAAAAAAGGAGACAAGTTCAACTCAGTGGATAAGTGGAATCACAATCATGAAAGGTAACCTGAAGAGAATGCTGAAGATTGGAATAGCAGCTGGGTCAAAGAAAAATGCTATTACTATTGAGCATTGCTGAGGACCCAACCTAATTTTAAGACCATTTTACTAGTGCGTAATTTTGTTGCAAACAGCATTCCAGTCATAGAAAGTAAATGTATTTATTGCTGATAAAGTCACTTAAAAATGTTATTCTATCTTTTATTTAAATCCTAATTGGTGTTTTTTTAGTATTTATCAAGTAAACCAAGAAGCACAGGATAAGCAAATAGCTCAGGGGTTTTTGTCCAAAGTTATTGAGTCCCTATTGTGGAATCTAGGTGTATGTTAAGTCAGTAAACTGAAGGGGGGATGTGTGTCATTGTACATGTTAAGGATGGTTGAACACAATAAAACTTTGTGTCTGAACTAGGCATCAAATTGCATTTCAAAAGCATTTTCATGAGCAAAATTTCCAGTGAAATTTTATAAGCACTTTAATGTGTCCCAATACCAGAGAAGGCAGGAAAGATTTACGCTGGCAAATTAAGGAAAGGTAATTAAAGTTTCATATAAAAATAGCACACACCACTAACAAAAGAGGACTCATAAAATAAATAAGCAGTAACATTATGATTTTGGTTTTTTTGCGGTATGTGGGCCTCTCACTGTTGGGGCCTCTCCCGTTGCGGAGCACAGGCTCTGGACGCACAGGCTCAGCGGCCATGGCTCACGGGCCTAGCAGCTCTGTGGCATGTGGGATCCTCCCAGACCGGGGCACGAACCCGTGTCCCCTGCACTGGCAGGAGGACTCTCAACCACTGCGCCACCAGGGAAGCCCACATTATGATTTTTGATGCTCTTCACATGTGATTTGCTCACAAAGTTATTTGATAGTGCTGTTCAATTTACAAAAACTTATTCTGCAGACCTTACACATGGGAAACTCCCACACATTAAAAAGTTGCCTGTTTACATTTAGGTATTTAATCCATTTTGAATTCATTTTTTGTGTACGGTGTTAGAGAATGTTCTAATGTCATTCTTTTACATGTAGCTGCTCAGTTTTCCCAGCACCACTTATTGAAGAGACTGTCTTTTCTCCATTGTATACTCTTGCCTCCTTTGTCATAGGTTAATTGACCATAGGTGTGTGGGTTTATTTCAGGGCTTTCTATCCTGTTCCATTGATCTCTATTTTTGTTTTTGTGACAGTACCATACTCTTTTGATGACTGAAGCTTTGTAGTATAGTCTGAAGTCAGGGAGCCTAGTTCCTCCAGCTCCATTTTTCTTTCTTAGGATTGCTTTGGCTATTTGGGGTCTTCTGTGCTTCCATACAAATTTAAAATTTTTTATTCTAGTTCTGTGAAAAACAGCATTGGGAATTTGATGGGGATTGAATTGAATCTGCAGATTGCCTTGGGTAGTATAGTCATTTTGACAATATAGATTCTTCCAATTCAAGAACATCGTATATATACCTAAACATAAGACCAGGTACTATAAAACCATTAGAGGAAAACACAGGCAGAGCACTCTCTGACATAAATCACAACAATATCTATTTGGATCCACCTCCTATATGGATTGCTGGATCATATGGTAGTTCTATTTTTAGTTCTTTTAAGGAACCTCCATACTGTTCTCCATAGTTACAAAAATTTACATTCCCACCAACAGTGTAGGAAGATTCCCTTCTCTCCACACCCTCTCCAGCATTTATTGTTTGTAGAGTTTTTGATGATGGCCATTATGACTGCTGTGAGGTGATACTTCATTGTAGTTTTGATTTGTGTTTCTCCAATAATTAGTGATGTTGAGCATCTTTTCATGTGCTTTCTGGCCATCTGTCTGTCTTCTTTGGAGAAATGTCTGTTTAGGTCTCCTGCCATTTTTTGATATGGTTGTTTTTTTTTTTTTCTGGTATTGAGCTGCATGAGCTGTTTTGGAGATTAATCCCTTGTCAGTAGCATTGTTTGCAAATATTTTCTCCCATTCTGTGGTTGTCTTTTCATTTTGTTTATGGTTTCCTTTGCTATGCAAAAGTTTTAAGTTTAATTAGGTCCCATTTGTTTATTTTTGTTTTTATTTTCAATAATCAAGGAGATCAATCCAAAAAGATATTGCTGCAATTTATGTTAAAGAGTCTTCTGCCTATGTTTTCCTCTAAGAGTATTATAGTATCCAGTCTTACATTTAGGTCGTTAATCTTTTTTTAATTTATTTTTGTGTATGGTGTTAGAAAATGTTTTAATTTCATTCTTTTACATGTAGCAGGCCAGTTTTCCCGGCACCATTTATTAAACAGACTGTCTTTTCGCCATTGTATATTCTTGCCTCCTTTGTCATAAATTAATTGACTATAGGAGTGTGGGTTTATTTCTGGGCTTTCTATCCTGTTCCATTGATCTGTATTTCTATTTTTGTGCCAGTACCATACTGTTTTGATGACTATAGCTTTGTAGTATATTCTGAAGTGTGTGAGCCTGATTTCTCCAGCTCTGTTTTTCTTTCTCAGAATTGCTTTGGATTCTTTGGTGTTTCCATACAAATTGTAAAATTTTTGGTTCTAGTTCTGTGAAAAATACCATGTTAATTTTATAGGGATTACATTGAATCTAATGAATTTCCTTGGTAGTAGATTGCCTTGGGTGGTACAGTCATTTTGACAGTATTGATTCTTCCAATCTAAGAACATGGTATATCTTTCCATATGTTTGTGTCATCTTTGATTTCTTTCATCAGTGTCTTATAGTTTTCAGAGTACAAGTGTTTTGTCTCCTTAGGTAAGGTAATTCCTAGATATTCTTTTCTTTTTGATATGATGGTAAGTGGGATTGTTTCCTTAATTTCTCTTTCTGATAGTTTGTTGTTAGTGTATAGAAATGCAACAGATTTCTGTGTATTAATTTTGTATTTTGCAGCATTACCAAATTCATTGATAAGCTTTGGTAGTTTTCTGGCAGCATTTTTAGGATTTTCTATATATAGTATCATGTCATTTGCAAACAGTGACAGCTTTACCTCTCCTTTGCCAATTTAGATTCCTGTTTTTTGTTTTTCTTCTCTGATTGCTGTGGCCAAGACTTCCAAAACTATGTTGAGTAGAAGTGGTGAATGTGGACATCCTTGTCTTTTTCCTTATCTTAGAGGAAATGCTTTCAGTTTTTCACCATTGAGTATGATGTTATCTGTGAGTTTGTGCCTTTATTATGTTGAGGCAGATTCCCTCTATGCCCACTTTCTGGAAAGTTTTAATCATAAATGGATGTTGAATTTTGTCAAAACTTTTTTCTGCATCTATTAAGTTGATCACGTTTTTATTCTTCGATTTGTTAATGTGATGTATCACACTGATTGATTTTGGATATTGAAAAAAATCCTTGCATCCCTGAGATAAATCCCACTTGATCATGGTGTGTGATCCTTTTAATGTATGTAATATTTTTCTTCACTTTGTCTCCTACAACTTAAAAAAAATCATAAATTACTTCAAATCAAACCCCAAAATAATTTTTCTCTTCATACCTCACAGTCTTTACTGATACATTTTTATCCAAATCCCCATCATCTGTAACATGGAGTAATGCAAATTCTCTAATTTTATTTTTTTCTCTGCTTGTACTCATTCCTCCTCACTACAGTCATTGACAAGCACTAAATCAAATCACATCACTTATCTGGGATAGCCCACCACTTCTCATTTCGCTTGGAGGAAAAACACCTATACAGCTTGTTGACCTCACCCACCCAAATCTCCAACCTCACTCCAAATCACTCTTTTCCTTATACATGATGTTTCTTTCACATTGAACTTCTAGAACCTGCTCTTTTCTCCTGAAGTTAACTGTATTTGCTGTCCCCTCTCTTTGGAATATTCATCCTCATTTATTTTAATGGCTGGATTCTCTTCACCTCACAGGTGTTGGTACAAAGCTCACATTATTATGGAGAGGGACTCAATCTTTATATGTCCCTCACAAAGTTACTGTTTTTTATCTTCCCCTGATTATTTTATTCCTAACATCATATTCTGAAATATTTGTTTTCAGTACATCTCCTTCAAGTTAAACTGTAAAGTCCTTTCCTAGAGAAGCATGGCTTTCTTGAGCTCTTCTATATCCTTTTTTCATGACATTGCCTGCAGGCAGATAGATAAATAGATATACAGAAAGCTAGATAATCCGTAAGATATTAAACCCATATTTCCTCCTGTATTTTTCTCCACTATCCTCCAAGCATCTCAAAGTATAAATTTTAAAGTTGCATTCACTAAATAGATACTCAAATTTTACAGTCACAGACACTAATAAGTATTAATTTGGAAGACAGAATAAGCATGATTCCATTATCAAAATAATTTAATTTTGCTTATTGTGTGTTCTTAAGTGTTTTAAAAATGTAGCTATGTTCTGAATATTTATTGTTAAATTTTAACAGCCATTTTCCACTTTAAATTATAAATATACCTCTAAATACATTATATCCAGCACTGAATATAGTTTTTCAAATGTAGTTTGATAAATACAGCTTAAACAAATACTAGGGCTCCCCTCTTTCTGGTCTTATACTTGTATTAATAGAGCTTAAGTTTATATCAGATATTTTTCGAGAGCTCACTCAAACAGATGACAAACATTGAGGTAAACTGGAATCTCTTTATATATTTGTTCAAACTATCACTGCTTAATTCAACTCTTTGACAATTTATATATATATTCTATTTATAGTGTAAAGAAATAAAGAGCAAATATAATTTAAGTACTTTGTTGTGTCACTATATCTGTTCCAAAAAAATTAAACTTTTATTTGCAGCTTTATTACACCATCATTTGTTTATCTGTAAGTTAAGTAAAAATGATATATGATTCTAAATTTAAATATTTGATAATGTGATGAACATAATTGGGCCATATTTAGAATATGTCACACTCAAAGAGAAGTGCTTCCAAATTATCTTTAGATAACTCCACCCATGAAAACATATTATGTGAGGAGAGGCTGCAAAGATGGTTTCATAGGAGGCTCCTGAACTTTTCTCCTCTCATGGACACATGGAAATGTACAGCTCTACATGGATCAATTCTCTCTGAAAGAAATCCAGAAAGGAGCTGAACAACTCCTACATATCAAGTGAATGAGAAAATACCCATATTGAAATTAGTAAGAAAGGCTGAAACATACTCTTGCCAAAAACCCCACCCCCAGCAGCACCATAAAATCTTGTAGGAACTCTCAACTCCCAGCTTCTTCCTGAGGAGCAGAAGGGTTGGATCTCACATGTAGAGGCCCAACTTTGAACAGGTCCCCAAAACCCCAAACTCTAAAGCCAATGGGGCTTGTATCTATGATACCCACACAAACAAAGAAGGAATTTTTAATTCCTGGGGGAATTTTTAATTAATGGGGGAATGAGCATTCACAGTGGCTAGTCTCCTAGGGCTCAGTGCAGAGGGAAATGACAAAAAAAAAAAATCCCGTCTCAATCTTTTCCTGAATGGGATCTATTTGCACACTTGAGAAGCTGCTGCCTGAGGGTCAGACTTCTAATTTAGCATACCTCTAGGGGCTGACTGCAAGCATCCCCCAAGGCTGGGGAAGACAGAGGGCCCTTCCCCTCCCCTCCTCCTCCTGCCTGACACAAGTCACCAGTATGTCCCTGGAGAGAGCTATACACACATCTGCCCCACAGCTTTTCAGCTGCCACCTGTGGGAGGGGTGCCCAGATTGCCTGACTCTGATAGCAAACTGGGCTTCCATTCAAAAGTCCCACAGAACTGTAGCAAACAGAGAGGAAGTTCTTAACTGGCTATTCCCGCTGTGGTTCAATATCAGACTAGATTAAGTAGAAGAAAGGATAGGCAAATTTGAATACAAGGCATGGTATTCTAATCAGAGGGGCAAATAGAAATAAAATAAAAAATGAAGTTAGCTTAAGAGGAGTATCATACAGTTCAATTTATGTATTGTAGGAGTCCCAGAAAGAGAAGAGAGTGAGAAAGGGGCAGAAAGTTTATTCAAAGAAATAATGGCTGAAAACATCCCTAACCTGAAGAAGAAAAGAACATCCAGATCCAAACAGTGCACAAGACACTAAATAAGAAAAATCTAAAAAGACCGACACTTAGACACATTGTAATTAAATTTCAAAATGTTAAAAGATAAGGAGAGAATCTTAAAAGCAGCAATGGAAAAACAACTTCTCTGTACAAGGAACCCCCATAAGAATATAAGCAGATTTTTTTTCAGCAGAAACACTACAGGCCAGAAGGAAGTAGGATGATATATTCAAAGTGCTGAAAGAAAAAAAAAAAAAAAAAAACCTGCCAACTAAGGATACTGTACCCAGAAAAGTTGATCTTTCTTTTAGAAAAGTTGGTAACACATTATACCATAAATAAAATTTAATAAATTTATAGCCATATTTACCTAATATTTTACAGTAAAAAATTAATGCTAATGAAATATATAACAAAGTTTTTAGTTAAAATCAATATATAAATATTTTAAAATAATTTATGTTTTAAATGCAGCTACATTTCTACGGGAATATGGCATCTATAGAAATTATTTTCAATTCACATAATATATTTAAATAATTTTTTCTTGGGCAAGAAATGTTTACTAGAAATAGAGTTAGGAAACAATAAAACTATGATAATGAAATACAGACAAAATCAAATGGAAACATAAATAATTATAAATAGTTAAAAATTAATGATTTAGTAAGTAGTCCAACATTGAGCACAACTCTTTCAGCATAGATTAAAAAAGAAAGGGAGGGCTTCCCTGGTGGCGCAGTGGTTGAGAGTCGGCCTGCCAATGCAGGGGACACGGGTTCGTGCCCCGGTCTGGGAGGATCCCACATGCCACGGAGCGGCTGGGCCCGTGAGCCATGGCTGCTGAGCCTGCGCGTCCGGAGCCTGTGTTCCGCAACGGGAGAGGCCCCAACAGTGAGAGGCCTGCATACCGCACAAAAAAAATAAATAAAATAAAATAAATAAAATAAAAAAGAAAGGGAATAGTAAGATGTCTATATTGAATATGTTAGGAAAAAGAAAGTAACCTAGGAAATTATAAGGGATTACATGTGATTGTTTAAAAAGTAATGATTTATTTATAAAATATAAATAACCTAAACGTTGTCTCCAAAAGAAGAAACCCAAGAAACCCAATAATAAACATAAAAAAATAGATTTCATTCCAAATAATCTACTGAAAGTAGGCCGTTTTGCAAGTAGTATATTCAAATCTACTGAAAGTAGGCCGTTTTGCAAGTAGTATATTCTATGTTATATAAATTTTTCCAGATTAAAAATAAAAAAAGCTCCCCATTTGTACAAAATTTTATGATTTCTAATCAAAAACATAAAATAGGATTCCATTATTTATTAAAAACATACATGAGTTATTGGTTTTAAATTCTAGCAAACTAAAGCAAATGGTTTAGTAAAAGAAAAAAAATCCATGTGTATTTGTAATTTTAGAGAAGTACATGTTTTATTTTTAAAAACTCATTAACTTAATAAGTCATATTACAAAAATAGAAACAGATTTATTATTATATAAATGTGGGATTAAATATACAATACCAAAAACAAAGCCTTTGTATTTTACTATTGAGAACTATGAAGACAATAATATTATGTAAAAAGTTACCAATTAAAATGTATATAATTGATTCCTACTCTACTTCCCACACACACACAAAAAATGTAGACAATTACCTAAGTGTTTGGGAGAGATACATAATGTATAGCTAGGTATACATTTACCAAATACTGTAAAGAATTTATATAAAAATTTTCAAAAGATTAATGAGGGACATATATTAATACTTGAATATACAGAGCAGCATAAAAGTTTCTAATTTTGAAGACATATATTAAGAGAAGTTAATTTTTCCAGTAATCTGATATTTTAAAAATCACAATTAGAGATCTAAAGAAAGTTTTTAATTTTGGCACCCACTGACATATGTCAAATGTTTAATAATATTACAGTAATAATAATATTATGGCACTGATGAGGTTGAAAATAAATAGAAAATAAAAATTTCAGAAATAAATATAAGAATACATTCAAATTGTGTATAAACTGAAGGTTAAAAATTTGAATTAGGTAAAACAAAATGCAAAGTTTAATCAGAAAAGTACCAGACTTCATAGCCATTTAGGAAAAAATGAATTAAAAATTTACTTATAATTTAAAGCTAACAACATGGGAAAAAAGGCTGATGGATAAACATAGTAATCATACATGAGGACTTAAATATCATATTTTTAATCTATAAATTTTTCTTACTATATTTTTCAAGGAAAACTTGAAAAGAGTCTAATAGAAAAGTAGGGAAAGAGGGTGAAGTATCCATATAAAAAATAAACACCAAATAACATATAAAAATATATCAACTATAATCAAAAATGACAAAATGAAATAGCAAACTTTAAAATTTTTTTGATTTATTTGTATTTAATAGATAAAATAATCTCTAGAATCTTTCTGAGTATACTAATTCATAATTTAAACTATAGTTGATATACAATATTATATTTGTTTCAGGTATACAACATAGTGATTCCACATTTGTATACATTACAAATTCATCACCACCATAAGTCTAGTAACTGTCTGTCACCATAGTTATTGCAGTGTTACTGATTATATTCCCCATGCTGTACATTACATCCACAGGACTTATATATTTTACAACTAGAAGTTTGGACCTCTAGACCCCCTTTGTCTATTTCATGCCACCCCAAGCCCCTCCCCACTGGTAACTACTAGTTTGTTCTCTGTATGTATGAGACTGTTTCTGTTTTGTTTGGTTTTGTTTTTGTTTTATAGATTCCACACATAAATAAAACCATACAGTAAATCTTCTCTCAGTATCTTCAGGGGGTTGGTTCCAAAACTTGTCACAGATTCAAAACCTGAGGATGCTTAAGTCCTATAGTTGGTGATGAATTAACATAGGAAATCAATAAAAAGAAAACAATCAGGAGGCTATTTAAAAGTATAGCAAAGTGATAGTGAAAATTATAATAAAGGAAATGGTCATAGAGAACTAAAATGTTTAGATCTGAAAGTAATTGTGATATTAATTCAGAACATACTGTAGTCTAAAACTTAAAGCATTATCAATTTATAATGAAAACTCAATATATAATGAAAACCCAAAATAACTCAATACATTATAAATGTAGATAGTTGCTTGTAAAAGTCTATGACATATGCTTCAATAGATTGTTTAAATAGCATAATTTTTTTTCACTTTCATGTTCTTCATTTATCCTAACTATAAAAGTCCTTTTTGATTAAAAATATTTTGATTGAATGTTGGTGTATTTGGGAGAGACTTATACAAGTAAATAAAAGGCATATATAATAATGTTATTTGCATTATATTTCTGCACATTCATAACCCCAAATTAATGGCTAACAAAATGTTACCGATCAGGTGTTCTAACTTGATGAATGCGTGCAGATACTTTTAAATTGACATCATGAATGCATGTATGTAAACAAAGCCAATTCAGCTGCTTAAAAAACAGATGTTCTTTTAAATTAAACATTCACAGATACTACTGAAATATTATGCATGTATTTCATGAAGTCTTCTTCCCACAGCAAACAGGAAGGCCATGTTAAACTTGACCTGTGTATAAATTATTAGATATTCCAACTTGGTGTATTGCAGTTGGTTAGATTTCACAGATCTGTACTGAAAGGAAGTACAATGAGATTGAGTTCTGAGTGAAACTGAGAGAATAAATTTATGATATATTCTATAATCTACAAATAATTGAAAATAACATTTAATCTACATGTAAGGAGCACCTCAAAAAATGGTTCCAGTTACTCCTTAATTTTCTTTCTGTTTGATGTAAGATTTTGGAAAAGAGGAAGGAAACATTAAAATGGTATTTTATAAATTTCTGGTTTTCACTTCCATGTGTAAAGAAGTCACTACTCCATCCTAACAACAAGTAAAAAACTGAACAGACTAAAAAATCAATCACCATGTATCCATGAGAAAGAAGAGAACAACAGGGCAAACTATTGCCCCCAAGATTGGAGAGACAGATTGGAAAATTCAGGGAGATGAGCCTCAGGAGGGGAAATCACCTGTGGAACTAGAGTAATGGTAGGAAAACCAAAATTGTAATTGACATTTGCTGGGGCTTGGTGCTGATGCCTGTGAGGGTTAAAACACCAGGGGGTGCTGTCATAAGAGAGCGCCAACAATATTGTGAGATTTACCTCAAGGAGCTTGCCCAGAAATGTGTGGGATGCCATGTTTAGAGGGAAATTTATAGTATTAAATGATACATTAGAATAGAAGACATATCTAAAATCAGTAATCTAAATTTCCACCTTATGAAACTAGAAAAAGAAGAGAAAATTAAATCCAAAGTAAGTAGGAAAAAAGAAATAATAAGTATTACAACAGAAACCAATAAAATTGGGAAAAAGGAAATCAATGGAAAAAAGCAAAGAAAAACTGTTTAAAAAATTAATAAAACCAATAAGCCTCTAGCCAGCCTTATTAAGAAAAAAAAGAAAGAGGACACAATACCATTTATATTATCATTCCCCAAAATGAAATAAATAGGTATAAATCTAACAAAATATTTACAAAATCTATATGCAAAAAACTACTAATCTTTGATGAATGAAATAAATGGAGATATTTTCTGTGTTCATGGATGAGACTCTATATTGTCAAGATGACAGTTCTTCCAAACTTGATCAGTAGATTCACTGCAATTCCAATAAAAATCCCAGCAAGTTATTTATGGGTATTGACAAACTGAGTTTAAAGTTTATATGGAGAGGCAAAAGACCCAGAATAGCTACGACAATATGGAAAAGAACAAAGTTGGAGGACTGATGCTACATGATTTCAAGACTTACTATAAAGCTGCAGTAACCATGTGGTATTAATGAAGGAATAGACAAATAGATCAACGTAACAAAATAGACAATCCAGAAACAGGCCCTCATAAATCTAGTCAACTGATCTTTCCTAAAGGAGCAAAGGCAGTACAGTCTCCTCAACAAATGGTGCTAGAATAATGGGGAAGGTGAAGCCATGTGTAAAAAAAAAAAGTGTAAATCTAGGTACAGACCTTACCCCCTTCACAAAAATTAACTCAAAATGCATGACAGACCTAAATATAAAATGCAAAACTATAAAACTCCTAGAAAATAACATAGAAAAATCTAGATGAACTTGGGTATGGTGACCAGCTTTTTATGTATAACACCAAAGACATGATCCATAAAAGAAGTAATGGATAAGCTGGACTTCATTAAATATAGAAAGTGCTCTGAGAAAGACAATATCTAGAGAATTAGAACACAAGCTATAGAATGGGAGAAAACCTTTTGCAAAAGACACATGTGATAAAGAACTGTTTTCCAAAATATGAAAATAATTCTTCAAACTCATCAATAAGAAGACAAAACCTGACTAAAAAATAGGTAACATACATTAACAGACTCCTCACCAAAGAAGACATACAGATGGCAAAAAGCATATGGAAATATGCTCCACATACTGTCACCAGGTACTGCAAATTCAATGCAAAATTAAACAACATTGAATTACCACTATACTCGTATTAGAGTGTCCAAAATTCAGAACACTGACTACATCAAGTGTTGGCAAGGATGTGGATCAACAGGAACTCTCCTTTATTGCTGTTGGGAATGCAGAATGGTACAGCCACATTGGAAGTCCCTTTTGGGATTTCTTACCAAATTGAACATACAATACAGTATTTGTGCTCCCCAGTATTTACTCAAAAGAGTTGAAAACTATGTTCATACTGAAAATCTGCACACAGATGTTCATAGTATCTTTATTTATAATTGCCAATTCTTGAAAGCAACTAAGATGTCCTTTTTGTTAGTGAATGGATAAACTGTGGCACATCCAGAGAATGAAATATAATTTAGTGCTAAAAAGAAATGAACTATCAAACCTTAAAAATTCATGAAGGGACCTTAAGTACACATTATTAAGAGATAGAAGCGAACCTGAAAAGGCTACATGTTATATAATTCCAACGTCATGACATCTGGAAAAGGGAAAATTATGAAGAAAATAAGATCAGTGCTTGCTAGGATCAGGTTGGGGAGATTCTGGTGCATGATATAGATAATGGGAGGCTATACATGTGTGACACTGGTGGGTCTAATGGGAAGTCTCTGTACCTTCCTCTCACTTTTGTTGTAAATCTAAAACTACTCCAAAAAATAAGGTTTTTATATACAGTCTCTCTATATATAAATTATATAGGTAATACCCAGGCATTGTTATGACCTATTTGGCCTAAGTCAAAATGATGCCTGGGATATTATTCCAGAAATAATCATCAACAATTCCTTTTGTGGGACTTCCCTGGTGGTCCAGTGGTTAAGACTCCGTGCTTCCACTGCAGGGGGCACGGGTTCGATCCCTGGTCCAAGAATTAAGATCCTGCATGCTGCGCGGCAAGGCCAAAAAAAAAAAAATTATTTTTGTATTCCATATTTTAGAAGTTTTCTCACATTGAAACCAAGCAAAATACGTAAATCATGCACATGCTCAGGAAAATTAGCAAACACACTCCTATTTTATGTGGGTAATTGACTGTATTCTGTATTCATGATATCATGCTTTAACTCCAATCACTTTTAGCAAGTGTCACAAACATGTACAGGCTCTTAAGGGTTTTTCCTGATGCAGGAGAAAGCAACAAAGTCTTTGATTTGCATGTATATTCATATGCTATAAAGAACTATATTGTACTTGTTACTTAGCCAGGTAAAGAAAAAATATAACATATTACTTCATAGCTCACATATTTTGATTTTGTGTCAATTTAATCATTTTTCTATTAGTGGTACCAACAGACAAGATAGGTTTGGTCAATGAGCCAAAATATTAAGTTGGATAAAATGTAATTAATTCAAATACCTTTCTTAATCAAGAATTATTCTGATTTTTTTATTATTCATTGTTTGAGCAAGGTACATTTTATTTTACCTAGGATACCAAGCCCCATTGTCTATGACTGAAAATAAGCTTAATCAATTTGCTATGGATAACTACACCTGGGATCAATCACCCAGAGCACTCCTCAAGGAGCCTTAGAAAAAAACACAGCTAACATTAACTGGCATATGCCATAAAAAATTAGTCTTTGAATGGAGCATGACATCATAGGCTAGCTTATTCCTGAAACCCAGGTATTCATTGAATTTGGAAAATGTATATATATTCATGGACTGATTTAAATTGAATTGGAATTAGCTAGTTGCTTTGACTAATGCAAAGGGAGAAAATTAACTGTTTCCTCTAGTTTTCTTTTTAAGTGCATATTATTATTCTATGTAAATAGATATTTTAAAGTTAAAAATTAACATAATTATGCTAATTGATCAAAACCACATACTATTGAAATATACAGATAATTTTAGTGTTTGAAGAGATAGAAATATCTGGGTTTCAACAATATTACCATTTATTGAGCACAATGCTAGAAAAGTTACAATTATTATCTTATTATCTCACTTGACCATCAAACAATCCTGTAATAAAGATCGACATCCTAAAGTATTTACTGAAGTCAAATGTTTTTGTTTCTAACCTCAGAATATAATGGGAATCTTTCCCTATTCAATTAGATTGGTGTAATATTCTACTATTTGCTTTACCATATCTTTTCTTCTCCTGTATCTTTTTCTCACATAGCAGCCAGAGTCATCTTACAAGTTCAAATATGCATCTGAGGAATATTTAAATCTTTTATTATTTCAAATGTCAACATTAAAATTACTAGTTTGAGTTCAACCCAATCAGAATTATTGTTCATATCACATAAAAATGTGTTTTTCTTCTTAAAATTTCACCACGGGATAGGGAGTCCTTGCTTATTTGATTGTCAGTTAAGCCTATTCTTACTATATTAGACAAGAATTAAATATTGCAAATAAAATCTAGCAGAAAATAGTTATAGATTAAAATGAAAAGCGTGGGTTTTTTTAAATCAGTATGTTTGGTTAATATAAAAAGCCTGTCCAACTACATTTTTGTAAGCTTTTCAAAACAACTGTTTTAAACAGTGAATAAAAAGAAAAGCCTCTAGAGATCAGATAAAATAGTGACTATGATTCCTTTTATCCTTTGTACAATAACATTAATCATTAACTATCCAACCCCAAACACTAACCTCTCTATGCAGGGGAGAAGAAAAATCAGAACAAGAACAATCAAACTGAAAATGTGTTCCACAATTTCTCACTTGATTATACATTAATCTTTCTTTTGGGAATCTGTTCCTTAAATTTTAATTAATCTTATGCTAAAATTCATGGCATATTTGCCTCATTAGTCTTTCTGCGTTTTTTTGGTGTGTGTGTCTTTAATTTGTAATTTTCCCTTTTAACTGCATCCCAGTTCCATTCTCCACTGACACAAATTTCATCTATCTTTTAATACATATATATATTTTTTCAAAATATGTAGTATTATTACTATGTATATGTGTCAGGCACCAGCTTTTAAAAGCATGCAAATATATACTGTCTTATGGGAATACAAGTGTAAGCTCTGCTGGCCTCCAGAGCCAGGCAATCTGGGAAGCAGTTGCAAAAATCGGGGCTCCAGATGAGTGTATAAGCTCCTTTCTGGGAGATACAGCGAGCTGCAGGAAGGCGAGGAAAGGGCTCCAAGATGGTATCCGTGGTCTGTGTTCCTTAAGAGGAATTCTGTAGGCCCTGGATGCATGCCAAACCTGAAGTCCACCTCTCAGCCTCCATGACATGCAAATTTTAATTTAAATTTTAATCACATTTCAACTAATCCATTTCTTTAAATATGAACATTACATGTGTTTTGTAATTGTTGCCTAATACAAATTACATTGAAATAAATATTCTTGACTACATCCCCTTACAAATCTGTATCTATTTATCTCAAGTATGTACTCAGAATTAAGGATTCTGGGCATGAGCTATATACGCATTCGATTTCATGGAAAAGCATGCAGTTTTCTCACTTTCTCAAAACAGACAAAAATGTTGTCTTCGTTACATTCTCTACCTTTGTCAATTTATTAAGCATCTGCAGTGGCGTGTCATCGTTGTGCCCCCGATACAGAGAATACTGCAAGTTGCAATGTTAGAGGATCACAGTGGCTATTCATGCCTCAGGTCAAGCACTGAGAGCTATTGGGGCGGGGGGCAACATATGGATCTTTATTGAAAAAGGAGTTAGAAGGACATCTTTTAAAGGAAGGCATATTTGTTTTCAATGCAACTGGTCTAATTTTAACAACATTCTATAGAAGATTATAAGAATTGCCAAGATTAATATAATCAAACTATAAATGTAATATATGTTATATATAAACAATATATTTATATATAAACTATGCACATCATATATAATATGTGCATAGTTTATACCTACATATATAGGTATGTTTTGTTTTGTTATTTGTTTGTTTAATTAGGATAACATAGAATTTGCTTCTAGTGCCAAAGAATACACTTCTGTAAATTATATATATATATATAGTAACATCTATATAACATATTACTCTGATCTATATATTATTAAGATCTATAAACATATTATGAGCTAATTGTGTGTTATTATGTTGATTTATATTTGAAAACCATCCTTAGAAGTTTGGATGGTTTTTCAAGTAATTATTTTTCAAGTAATTGAAAGCTGTAAAATATTTTTAATGGGCCCATGAAATCATAAACCTATCCAATTGGATACGTTTGAGAATGGTAGTGTTTCCGTAAATCTGGAGAATACTTTTAATAGGTAAACATATAATACCTCCACAAGATTCTAAGAAACATGTATAAAAGAATCAAATTTTGTTTATCCTCTTTTGCTGAGCACTGTCTGCTGCTAAGAGTAAATCTTAATAATTTGTCCAAAAGGAAAATTCAAAGGAAACTATTAGGACTAGGGCTATGTCCTAGATTGGGAACTTGGTTGGGAACAGGAGTGACTTTGGGGGAAAATGTAACATTTAGGGAAAATGATCAGGTGGCCATCACTTGCGAATGTATTGAGAACAAGAAGTAGTGAGACTTTTCAAGCTGCTTATTTAATGTAAATAAATTTTTATTTACATTAAATAAATGTAATACATTTACATTACATTTATTTACATTATTACATTTACATGTAAACATTTACATGTAAACATTAACATTTACATGTGAACATGTAAACATTAACATTTACATGTAAATTATTACATTTACATTAAATAAATGTAATGTATTTACATTAACATTTATCAGGAGGGTTTTTATCATTTAATGTAAAGTGTTATGGTCTTATCTTTCCAAAGCAGGTGTGTCAGGGGCTAGTTCTAGCTTGTTTTACAAATTACATTAATACTATTTAATTTAGTATTTTCAATTATGTAACAAAATGTCACCCGGTATGTTACTAACGCTTGTTCAAGTAGAGAGCTTGACAATTTCATATCTCTTCTGATATTTAAATAAATACTTGTCTATCTACCTATCTGTCTATCTATCTATCTATATATTAACCTATCTATTGAAGTAAACCAGAATATTTAATCCCAATATATACCTCTCTGACATAAAAGTCATTCTGAGCTGAAGGCAATTAAGAAACAGAAAACCCAGAATAAGCGTCCTCATTTCAGCCAAAAGGCAGGATATGAAATATCTTTTTTTTTAATTCACATTTTAAAACAAATCTTTATTAGAGTATAATTGCTTTACAATGCTGTGTCAGTTTCTGCTTTATAACAAAGTGAATCAGTTATACATATGTCCCAATAACTGTTACCAGTTGCATCTCCCTCCATCCCACCCTCCCTATCCCACCCCTCTAGGTGGTCAAAAAGCATGGAGCTGATCTCTCTGTGCTATGCGGCTGCTTCACACTAACTATCTGTTTTACATTTGGTAGTGTATATATGTCCATGCCACTCTCTCACTTTGTCCCAGCTTACCCTTCCCCCTCCTCATATCCTCAGGTCCATTCTCTATTACCTCTGCATCTTTATTCCCATCTTGCCCCTAGGTTCTTCTGACCATTTTCTTTTTTATTTATTTAGATTCCATATATATGTGTTAGAATACAGTATTTGTTTTTCTCTTTCTGACTTACTTCACTCTGTATGACAGTCTCTAGGTCCATCCACCTCACTACAAATAACTCAGTTTCGTTCCTTTTTATGGCTGAGTAATATTCCATTGTATATATGTGCCACAGCTTCATTATCCATTCATCTGTTGATGGACACTTAGGTTGCTTCCATGTCCTGGCCATTGTAAATAGAGCTGCAATGAACTTTTTGATACATGACTCTTTGAATTATGGTTTTCTCAGGGTATATGCCCAATAGTGGGATTGCTGGGTTGTATGGTAGGTCTATTTTTAGTTTTTTAAGGAACCTCCATACTGTTTTCCATAGTGGCTGTATCAATTTACATTCCCACCAAGAGTGCAAGAGGGTCCCCATTTCTCCACACATTCTCCAGCACTTATTGTTTGTAGATTTTTTTGATGATGGCCATTCTGACCGGTGTGAGAGGATATCTCATTATAGTTTTGATTTGCATTTCTCTAATGATGAATGATGTTGAGCATTCTTTCATGTGTCTGTTGGCAATCTGTATATCTTCTTTGGAGAAATGCCTATTTAGATCTTCTGCCCATTTTTGGATTCGGTTGTTTGTTTTTTTGATATTGAGCTGCATGAGCTGCTTGTATGTTTTGGAAATTAATCCTTTCTCAGTTGCTTCATTTGCAAATATTTTCTCTCATTCTAAGGGTTGTCTATTCATCGTGTTTATGGTTTCCTTTGCTGTGCAAAAGCTTTTAAGTTTCATTAGGTCCCATATGTTTACTTTGTTTTTTTTTTCCCTTTCCCTAGGAGATGCGTCAGAAAGGATCTTGTTGTGATTTATATCATAGAGTGTTCTGCCTATGTTTTCCTCTAAGAGTTTGATGGTGTCTGGCCTTACATTTAGGTCTTTAATCCATTTTGAGTTTATTTTTGTTTATGGTGTTAGACAGTCTTCTAATTTCATTCTTTTACATGTAGCTGTCCAGTTTTACCAGCATCACTTATTGAAGCGGCTGTCTTTTTTCCACTGTATACTATTGCCTCTTTATCAAAGATAAGGTAACCATATGTGCATGGGTTTATCTTTGGGCTTTCTATCCTGTTCCATTGATCTATATTTCTGTTTTTGTGCCCGTACCATACTGTTTTGATGACTGTAGCTTTGTAGTATAGTCTGAAATCAGAGAGCCTGATTCCTCTAGCTCCGTTTTTCTTTCTCAAACTTGCTTTGGCTATTCGGGGTATTTTGTGTTTCCATACGTATTGTGAAATTTGTTGTTCTAGTTCTGTGAAAAATGACAGTGGTAGTTTGATAGGGATTGCATTGAATCTGTAGATTGCTTTGGGTAGTTAAGTCATTTTCACAATGTTGATTCTTCTAATCCAAGAACATGGTATATCTCTCCATCTATTTGTATCATCTTTAATTTCTTTCATCAGTGTCTTATAATTTTCTGCATACAGGTATTTTGTTTCCTTAGGTAGGTTTATTCCTAGGTATTTTATCTTTTGTTACAATAGTAAATGAGAGTGTTTTCTTAATTTCACTTTCTGATTTTTCATCATAACTGTATAGGAATGCTAGAGATTTCTGTGCATTAATTTTGTACCCTACTACTTTACCAAATTCATTGATTAGCTCTAGTAGTTTTCTACCATATTTAGGATTCTCTATGTATAGTATCATGTCATCTGCAAACAGTGACAGCTTTAATTCTTCTTTTCCGATTTGGATTTCCTTTATTTCTTTTCTTCTCTGATCGCTGTGGCTAAAACTTCCAAAACTATGTTGAATAATAGTGGTGAGAGTGGGCAATCTTGTCTTGTTTCTGATCTTACTGGAAATGGTTTCAGTTTTTCATCATTGAGGATGATCTTAGCCATGGGTGTGTCATATATGGCCTTTACTATGTTGAGGAAAGTCCCCTCTATGCCTACTTTCTGGAGAGTTTTTATCATAAATTGGTGTTGAATTTTGTCAAAAGCTTTTTCTGAATCTATTGAGATGATCATATGCTTTTTCTCCTTCAGTTTTTTAATATGGTGTATCACATTGATTGATTTGTGTATATTGAAGAATCCTTGCATTCCTGGGATAAACCCCACTTGAGCAGAGTGTTTGATCCTTTTAATGTGCTGTTGGATTCTGTTTGCTAGTATTTTGTTGAGGATTTTTGCATCTATGTTCATCAGTGATATTGGCCTGTAGTTTTCTTTCTTTGTGACATCTTTGTCTGGTTTTGGTATCAAGGTGATGGTGGCCTTGTAGAATGAATTTAGGAGTGTTCCACCCTCTGCTATATTTTGGAAGAGTTTGAGAAGGATAGGTGTTAGCTCTTCTCTAAATGTTTGATAGAATTCGCCTGTGAAGCCATCTGGTCCCGGGCTTTTGTTTGTTGGAAGGTTTTTAATCACAGTTTCAATTTCAGTGCTTGTCATTGGTCTGTTCATATTTTCTGTTTCTTCCTGGTTCAGTCTCAGAAGGTTGTGCATTTCTAAGAATTTGTCCATTTCTTCCAGGTTGTCCATTTTATTGGCATAGAGTTGCTTGTAGTAATCTCTCATGATTCTTTGTATTTCTGCAGTGTCAGTTGTTACTTCTCCTTTTGCATTTCTAATTCTATTGATTTGAGTCTTCTCCCTTTTTTTCTTGTTGAGTCTGGCTAATGGTTTATCAATTTTGTTTATGTTCTCAAAGAACCAGCTTTTAGTTTTATTGATCTCCGCTATTGTTTTCTTCATTTCTTTTTCATTTATTTCTGATCTGATCTTTATGATTTCTTTCCTTCTGCTAATTCTGGGGTATTTTTGTTCTTCTTTCTCCAATTGCTTTAGGTGTAAGGTTAGGTTGTTTGTTTGAGATGTTTCTTGTTTATTAAGGTAGGATTGTTTTGCTATAAACTTCCCTCTTAGAACTGCTTTTGCTGCATCCCATAGGTTTTGGGTTATTATGCTTTCATTGTCATTTGTTTCTAGGTATTTTTTGGTTTCCTCTTTGATTTCCTCAGTGATCTCTTGGTTATTCAGAAGTGTATTGTTTAGCTTCCATGCACTTGTATTTTTTACAAATTTTTTACTGGAATTGATATCTAGTCTTATAGTGTTGTGGTTGGAAAAGATACTTGATATGATTTCAGTACAATATTCCATGAGCACTTGAGAAGAAAGTCTATTCTGTTGTTTTTGGATGGAATGTCCTATAAATATCAATTAAGTCCATCTTGTTTAATGTGTCATTTAAAGCTTGTGTTTCCTTATTTATTTTCATTTTGGATGATCTGTCCATTGGTGAAAGTGGGATGTTAAAGTCCCCTACTATGATTGTGTTTTTGTTGATTTCCCCTTTTATGGCTGTTAGTATTTGCCTTATATATTGAGGTGCTCCTTTTTTGGGTCCATAAATATTTACATTTGCTATATATTGTTCTCGGATTGATCCCTTGATCATTATGTAGTGTCCTTCTTTGTCTCTGTAACGGTCTTTGTTTTAAAGTCTATTTTGATTGATATGAGAATTGCTACTCCAGCTTTCTTTTGATTTCCATTTCCATGGAATATCTTTTTCCATTCCCTCACTTTTAATCTGTATGTGTCCCTAAGTCTGAAGTGGGGCTCTTGTAGACAGCATATATACGGGTCTAGTTTGTGTATCCATTCAGCCAGTATATGTCATTTGGTTGGAGCATTTAATCCATTTACATTTAAGGTAATTATCAATATGTATGTTCCTATTACCATTTTCTTAGTTGTTTTGGGTTTGTTCTTGTAGCTCTTTTTCTTCTCTTGTTTTTCCTGCCTAGACAAGTTCCTTTATCATTTGTTTTAAAGCTGGTTTGGTGGTGAATTCTCTTAGCTTTTGCTTGTCTGTAAAGGTTTTAATTTCTCCATCAAATCTGAATGTGATCCTTGCTGGGTAGAGTAATCTTGCTTGTAGGTTTTTCTCTTTCACCACTTTGAATATATCCTGCCACTCCCTTCTGGCTTGCAGAGATTCTGCTGAAAGATCAGCTGTTAACCTTATGGGGATTCCCTTATGTGTTACTTGTTGGTTTTCCCTTGCTGCTTTTAATATTTGTTCTTTGTATTTAATTTTTGATTGTTTCATTAATATGTGTCTTGGCATGTTTCTCCTTGGATTTATCCTGTATGGGACTCTGTGTTTCCTGGACTTGATTAACTGTTTCCTTTCCCATAGTTGGGAAGTTTTCAACTATAATTTCTTCAAATATTTTCTCAGTCTCTTTCTTTTTCTCTTCTTCTTCTGGGACCCCTATAATTCGAATGTTGGTGCATTTAATGTTGTCCCAGAGGTCCCTGAGACTGTCCTCAATTATTTTCATTCTTTTTTCTTTATTCTGCTCTGCAGTAGTTATTTCCACTATTTTATCTTCCAGGTCACTTATCCATTCTTCTGCCTCAGTTATTCTGCTATTGATCCCTTCTAGAGTATTTTAAATTTCATTTATTGTGTTGTTCATCTCTGTTTGTTTTCTCTTTAGTTCTTCTATGTCCTTGTTAAACGTTTCTTGTATTTTCTCCATTCTATTTCCAAGATTTTGTATCATTTTTACTATCATTATTCTGAATTCTTTTTCAGGTAGACTGCTTATTTCCTCTTCGTTTGTTAGGTCTGGTGGCTTTTTGCCTTGCTCCTTCATCTGCTCAATGTTTCTCTGTCTTCTCATTTTGCTTAACTTACTGTGTCTGAGGTTTCCTTTTTGCAGGCTGCAGGTTCATAGTTTCCATTGTTTTAGGTGTCTGTCCCCAGTTGCTAAGGTTAGTTCAGTGGGCTGTGTAGGCTTCCTGGTGTAGGGCACTAGTGGCTGTGTTCTGGTGGATGAGGCTGGATCTTGTCTTTCTGGTGGGCAAGTCCACGTCTGGTGGTGTGTTTTGGGGTGTCTGTGGCCTTATTATGATTTTAGGCAGCCTGTCTGCTAATGGATAGGGTTGTGTTCCTGTCTTGCTAGTTTTTTGGCATAGGATGTCCTGCCCTGTAGCTTGCTGGTTGTTGAGTGGAGCTGGGTCTTGGTGTTGAGATGGAGATCTCTGCGAGATTTTCGTCATTTGATATTACGTGGAATTGGGAGGTCTGTTGTGGACCAGTGTCCTGAAGTTGTCTCTCCCACCTCAGTGACACAGCCCTGATGCCTGGATGGAGCACCAAGAGCCTGTCCTCCACATGGCTCAGAATAAAAGGGAGAAAAGAAAGGAAAGAGGAAGAAGAGATAAAATAAAATAAAGTAAAATAAAATAAAGTTATTAAAGTAAAAAATAAAAATTAAGAAAAAAACATTTTTTTTAAGTAATAAAAAAATAAACACCAAAAATGGACAGACAGAACCTTAGGACAAATGGTAAAAGCAAAGCTATACAGACAAATTCACACACAGAAGCATACACTTACACACTCACAAAAAGAGAAAAAGGGAAAATATATATATATTTCGTTGCTCCCAAAGTCCACCTCCTCAATTTGGCATGATTTGTTGTCTATTCATGTATTCCACAGATGCAGGGTACATCAAGTTGTTTGTGGAGATTTAATCCTCTGCTACTGAGGCTTCTGGCAGAGATTTCCCTTTCTCTTCTTTGTTCTGCACAACTCCTGGGGTTCAGCTTTGGATTTGGCCCCGCCTCTGCGTGTAGGTTGCCTGAGGGCGTCTGTTCTTCACTCAGACAGGACGGGAGTTAAAGGAGCCACTGATTCGGGGGCCTGTGGCTTGCCATATGTTCTCCCGGGGAGTTGTCCCTGGATCCCGGGACCCTGGCAGTGGCGGGCAGCACAGGCTTCCCGGAAGGGCGGTGTGGATAGTGACCTGTGCTTGCACACAGGCTTCTTGTTGGCGGCATCCGCAGCCTTAGCGTCTCATGCCCATCTCTGGGGTGCGCGCTTTTAGCCGCGGCTCACGCCCGTCTCTGGAGCTCCTTTAAACAGCGCTGTTAATCCCCTCTCCTCGCACACCAGGAAACAAAGAGGGAAGAAAAAGTCTCTTGCCTCTTCGGCAGCTCCAGATTTTTTCCCGGCCTCCCTCCCGGCTAGCCGTGGCGCACTAGCCCCCTTCAGGCTGTGTTCACGCTGCCAACCCTGGTCCTCTCCCTGGGATCTGACCTCCGAAGCCCGAGCCTCAACTCCCAACTCCCGCCCACCCCGGCAGGTGAGCAGACGAGCCTCTCGGGCTGGTGAGTGCTGGTCGGTACCGATCCTCTGTGCGGGAATCTCTCCACTTTGCCCTCCGCACCCCTGTTGCTGTGCTCTCCTCCGCGGCTCCGAAGCTTCCCCCCTCCGCCACCCGCAGTCTCCGCCCGCGAAGGGGCTTCCTAGTGTCTGGAAACCTTTCCTCCTTCACAGCTCCCTCCCACTGGTGCAGGTCCCATCCCTATTCTTTTATCTCTGTTTTTCCTTTTTTCTTTTGCCCATACCCAGGTACGTAGGGACTTTCTTGCCTTTTGGGAAGCCTGAGGTCTTCTGCCAGCGTTCAGTAGGTGTTCTGTAGGAGTTGTTCCACATGTAGGTGTATTTCTGATGTATTAGTGGGGAGGAAGGTGATCTCTGCATCTTACTCCTCCGCAGTCTTGAAGCTCCCTCCCTGTATCTCTTTTTACTGGAGACAAACTTGTCAGCCCAGAGATGTTACCAGAGGAACTTCAAACAAACCTTCTTCCATCAATTCCCGCCTGTATATTTACCTTCCCACCGTTTGCCAAGTTGGACACTGAAAACTGCTTTCCTCGTCCTGTCATTTCTCTACAACTGTAGTATTTTTCACTGAAGTCCCTATATAAGCCAAAATCCTAAGGCACTGCTTTGAATCACACTTTGTTTCAGGTTTCTCTCCATGATGTACACTGTACACATTAACAAGCCATGTGTTTTCTCTTGTTAATCTGTCTTTCTGTTAGAGTCCCCCCTGACAGCCTAAGATGGGTAGAGGTAAATTTTTGCATCCCCTACACTAACATCTGTCTATCACTGTGCCTCTGAGAAGCTGAATCCTCATGTAGATGTTTTACAATAAAATCACCCAGACGTAATTACTACAGAACAAAATTCAGTCTATGTAAAAATTAGCCACGCTCGGGTACATTTAGATGCTCACAAATCCTCTCAATTGTCCATTAAAATCCATGTTTTATTTCATATGATGAGGAAGAATATTATTTGGATTATTTTTGATTTTCCAAATAATTTCATCTATAACTTTAGAGATGTAGTATATCTATGATATGATTTAGCAAATGTAACACACATAGCTTAAAACACGTAATTATATACAATTTAAAAATACTTAACATACATATTTAATGTTAATAAATTTGAATATTTATAGGATAGTTTATCAGTATGACATTCTTATGAGAAAGATTAAAGGATTTATCATATTTATACTGTGCTTTATGTAATTCCAGGTATGTTAGATAACTGAATGATAAAAAAATAATTCAGCTGTGAGGACACTTTCTTCTTCAAATTGTAAAGTAAATTGCTAAATACCTGTTGACCAATCAATGGTATCCCCATTATTTTTAAAGATGACTGATTTCTATAATTTCAATGTAGGAGTGAGGCCCAAAAAACATCTTTTTGATTTGAAGTTTTAAATTGATTTATAATAGTTTACTGTCCCTTTTTGCAGATATTTTTTGCTTCTTCCTCTAGATTCCAGTATCACTTTATTCATAGTTCTGTGATTCATTCATTATTTCATTTGGAATTTATCATATAAAATATCACTTGTTTACAAATCTAATTTCATTATTAAATTGTGAGATTTTAAATGAGTATATGGTGTCTTAGTTTTCTATATACACTTAGGTCTCAAATAAAAATGCCCACAATTTTGATTACGTATAAATGTAAAGCACTGTTTATTGTTCATTTTCCTAAGTTACTTACTTTGACCTTTACAAAGTCTCTGAAATTTGTTTGGTTATGAAAACTGAAAATTATAGAAATTAAATAATTTATCCCAATGAAAACATCTAGGTGGTGGTGAAGCCATAATTCAGGCACAGGTCTGTCTGTGAATCTGGTTTCCTTTCTATTGTACCTCAGCCCTACCTGCAATCTGCTAAGCATTTCTGCATTTAGCCTATAAACTTTAGAGCTGTAGAGTAGGTCTGTAAATATATTACAATCTTTTCCAGGCTTTACAAGTGGGAAATTTTATGAATGATAAATTCTACCAGTATAAAACTGTATTTCTGCTTTGTTCTTTTTGTTTCTTTTTTTAAGTTGTCAGATCTGACAAGCTGGAGTGACCATAGCTCATTACTGTTGCTTCTTATATGTAGAATGGAGCGTACTCTCTTCTAAATGTCTGACATGAAGCACCAAAGGATCAATTGGGTTGTTACTCATCTTTCCTAGGATGAAAGATGTTGTTTGTTGTTGTTTTGTTTTTTTCTTTTTGTTATTTTTCCTAATATCTTGCCTGCTTCATTCATTCAAGTTAACTTCCTGGCCCCTGCAAGCATTTACATCCATAATCAATATTATACCATAATATTCTACATGTTTATTGTAAGAAAGGATAAGGCAAGTGAGAAGGAAATGTGTAAGTAAGAATGAGAAAAGAAAAGGAGACAGGTAGAAAGGAAGAAAAAAAGAGAAAGGATGGAAGGGATAAAGAAAGGAAGGAATTGTTGCCCTTTTAGTCTAACTAAAAGAAAAAAAAAATCCCCCAAATCTCTATCTCTGTTTACATTCTTTGGCTACTGGCTTCTTCCCGGACCAGGGCACGAACCCGTGTCCCCTGCATCGGCAGGCGGACTCTCAACCACTGCGCCACCAGGAAAGCCCCTATGGTTATTTTCATTTTACAGACAAGGAAGCTGAGACACAGAGAGGTTGACTTATTTTCTAAAGTTTCACACTTTTAAGTGGATAACTCTTGATTTGAAATCAAGCACTCTGATGCTAAAACCCTCCTCCTTAGCCTCAGTACCAGTCTGCATCACACCCAAAGAAAAGGAGGATAAAGAAGAAAATAACTACTCAGAAATAAATCAATCAATGAAATTATGAGGATTGCATTAACTTTTTTTTCCCACTTGAACATAATTTAATCTACTTTGAAAGTTTTGCTAAATATGGAATTATGTGGAAGCAGTGGTTCTGCTTTTTTTCTCTAATGCTCCATTTTCAGTGTAGGAAGAAGAAAATACAATATACTCTAAGAGCTACATATGTAAGTGGTGGAAAATTCACACACACAAGAAGGATGGATATATATGTTTGCTACAAACACTGCTCACAAAATGACTTTGAAAGTTCATGCATTTCATTTCTAGTTTTCAATGAAATAATAGTGAAGAGAATGATCAATTTTTATCTCTAAGAGAGGCATTTACTTCTTCCTTTATAATAATTTCCCCATATTTAAGTATTAAACTCTGCAATTTTATGGTTAATAATAAAATCTTAATATTGTTTTGCAGGATCATACTGTTTCTCAATAATACATCAAACTAGTAGCTATAAGCACTGGCTATCAGATCTCATTCAGCCTTATTGCTTTAAATTCTATTGATAATTGTATGACTCCAAATTTATAACCCTAATCCAGATATTTAACCAGAAGTCCACACACATTGCATATGAATATCCCTTTTTCAAATTTATGTTATGCCCACTCGATGCAGTTCCAGAAAACTCTTTTGCTCCTGCTGGTGCATGTTGTCTAGATTCTGAAGGTATTTTGAAATATAGTTTATTTATTCCTTAATAGGGCTGAGCATATCCACAGTCCGGTTACATTGTGACTTAACCCTGGTCACTGGGTTAGTGACTAAGAGGGAAGGTGTGAGCAGACACTGGGTGAAAGCTTACTTTGTTCTATGAAAGGGAAGACTTTACATTGTCTTCAAGCACTGTGGCCCTTAGTAGCAAATTGTGGTTCACCTCTCCAGGCCTAGAGGGTTCCAAGCAATCTAAGAATTCAAAGTTTTCAGGTGCATAAACCCAGAAGTCCTCATTCCATGGTTGAGGGTCCTAATCTTTCCCAACCAATGCCCTGACCCAGCCATAGCAGACCGACCTCAAATGAGAGTTCAGCTTCTTGGGAATCGGCTACTCTTATTAGGGGCCCTTTTACTCAGATTTCTCTTCCCTCCAGCTAAAGTAGACCAGATCCTCTTTAAATGCTACTAAGGGGCCTTCTGGCTTCCAAATTTAGCTATTAGCTGCTGATTGATCATGCTCAGTTTCACTTTCTCTTTTTTCAAATGCGTTATTTACACTCAGCAATAACCAAGTAATCCCACTAGGATAAGGGTTATAGTTACTCAATCTCCCCCATATTTTTCAAAAATCTAATACATTCTACCAGTAGCACACTGCCCTTCACTGGAATTCCATCTCACCTTACCACAGCTGAAAACATTACAATTGCAAGTCTTCCTTGTACCAGGTCCTATCTACAATATGTTCTCTCTGTCAGTGATGATGGAGTTTTTATGGCCAGCAAGTTAGTAGATGATCCAACTCCAACATCCCATCTTAGTATCTGCTTTCTTATCCTGCTGCAGGATGAGTTGGGAAAAGGTTTGGACAGAGAGAGAAGCTGGAGTAAGTTACCGTTCCAAGCAAGGCTTATGCTGACACCACAGGGAGCTCTAGAGCTGAGAAACCCATTTAGAATGACCCTGCTTTCCATAAGGAGGCTGATATTCACACTCCCAGATCCAACAGTGGCAGGTGTGGGCTTCCCAGGAAGAAGAAGTGACATTTGATCAAATGGCTCTTTTCAGAGGGGGCATTTTCCAAAGAGAACTGATGCTAGCGATACTTGCAGGTCAGGAGGAAATAAACTCTCAGTCTTGGTGCTAGGTGTGGTGGTGCATCAAATAATCCACATCAGAGAGAGTTACGGGGAGAGTCTAACAGATTACCTACAGTGCTGATGTAAGCAGAAGAGAAAATATTATATGTTCGTTGTGTTTTGTTTTGTTTTTTTTTTTTTGACCATGCCACGCAGCTTGCAGGGATCTTATTTCCCCAACCAGGGATCAAACCCCCGCTCCTGGCAGTGGAAGCATGGAGTCCTAACCACTCGACTGCCAGGGGATTGCCATATATGTTCAATTTTAATACCTTAGTTTCAGAGTTAACTATGCAGTGTCTTGAATGTATATGAACTAGAAGAAGTTAGATATGGTTCAAGATCTCAACAGAGAAACTTAGACTGAAGATATAGATTTTAGATTTATAAATGTAATAGTTGTCATCGTGGTTTAGGTGAATTCAACAAGGAACAATCCACAGACTAATGATATTGTGGCAAATACTAATATTAAGCAGAAAGAAAGAAGAGCATGGGAACCCAATTGTGAGTTAGCAAGATAGTTAGAGACAAAAACCAGGATTCCCATTCTTTGGTTTATTCAAATGCCAGAACCTTGATATTTAAATAGGAGTTATAATTCATTTTGATACTTATTGATACTTAATTGATACTTATTGATACTTATTTGATACTTATATACTTATGTTTTATTTTATTTGTTGAAATTAGAATAAATGAATGATAGTAAGATATACATTGCAACTTGAAATAAAAGTTCTTAAGAGTAGTATTTCAGAAAAATCTTAAATATTTTATTTTTAATAAATTTCTGTAACTCAAACTGACTCCTCCATCCTTGATTTATGAGAAAAATGTGCCTGTGTATTTTTAAAAGCTGTTACTTGTATTGCACATATCTTTTATAAACCTAAAAAAGGTTCCAAATGATCCAATGTACAGGTAATAAATGGAGGCAGTTGAATTAAATAAATGCACATAAACCCTTTCATAGATTTTGGTTACATTTTAGTTATAAGGATGCCTGTGAATGAGATTAATTTCTATTAATCTATTTTCTTATTGATAAAACAGTAATATAAAATAACTAGGCAAATAGAGACTAATAAAGCCATTAAACCAATAAACCTAAAAAGCAAATAAAAGTACAATTACTTCTGTCATAAACTCATATAACTCCCTAGCTTATACTGCTAAATTCTGGCTTAAATACACTAACCTTATATGCACAGTTTTTCATGGTGGCTAAAAAGACAAGATAACATGAACAGACATTTTCACCTATTTAACATCTTAAATTGAAATCCAATGCACATTTACACAGCCTTAAAGTAGGGATGACAGTGTCTTTTGAGGTCAGGTACTATTTTTATTTCATTTAATTTTGTGCTTTGCAGTAGACATTTGCCAAATTCCCTGTATTCACACCTTCCTTTTCTGTTAAACTTTGCTTCTCAAGTTCATGTACAACTTTGTACTATGTTATGTATTAGCCCCATCCCCAGCCATATGAAAAACTATTGCACCAAGGGTGGTAGGTTATTGTAAACACTCAAGTTATCGACCAATCCAATTCTTAATCTTATGATAATTTGAACTAAAAGACAGAACCTACAATTAGATACACTTGAACTAAAGGGTCTTTTAAAGTTAGGTTGAGAGTAGTGTACCCAGTAATGTTAGAGCAAAGCAAACACTTCAGAGTTTCAAGAAAATGTTCTTGTTTCCTGATATTCCAGTGCTTGGTTTAGTTCCTTTTTGTCCTTACTCTATTTTTTTTCCTTTTTTTTTTCACTTGGATTTTATTTAAACAAATATATTTTTACATAAGTATCCCCCTTTACTCAAAATAATTTTAGTGATTTCTGTTCTTTGCAATAGTCACGATGTATTTGGAGGCATTGCTGAAGTTCTTAAAAGCTAAACTAGGAAAAAGACTTCTCTCAAACATTTGCAATTCATCTTATATTGAGTTGAGAGTGGGATGCAAAAAGTTCACGGAAGACTTTACTAGAAAACCATTTATAGCAGATGCCTAAGCAACTGGGTGATGAGACTCATTACTGGAATGGGGAAAACAGATAAAAATAAAAATTAAATTAAATTTAAAATTAAATTACATTAATAAAAATTAAATTAAAACATCAGGGTGTTTTTAAAAAAATCAGTGTGAATTATAAATTAAACCAGTATAATTTCAGGTGTACAGCAAAGTGATTCAGTTATACATATACATGTATCTATTCTTTTTCAAATTCTTTTCCTATTTAGGTTGTTACAGAATATTGAGCAGAGTTCCCTGTGCTATACTGTAGATCCTTGTTGGTTATCTATTTTAAATATAGTAGTGTATATATACACCTGAAACTAACACAACATTGTTAATCAGCTATACTCCAATATAAACTAAAAAAATTTTTTAAATAAAGTAAACCTAAAGAAGGAAAAAAATAAATTAAACTGGGACTTCGATGAATGATTATGAAACAGAGATGGGACTGTCAGTAAGGTTAAGGATGAATGTAAGCAAAGACTCCATTGAGAAAAAGTTCAAGAAATAGTGTATATTTAATCTGGCTTAGAATAGAAGGCATCACTGAAAACATTTTATAGAAGATAAAACATCACATACATATGATATTAGAGTGTGGTGGCACTTAGATGCTAGTCCAAGAAAGCTGAACTTCATGTACTAGAAAAGAGGGCCACCATGATATATTAGTTTCTCATTGCTGCTATAATAAATTGCCACCAACATACTGGCTTAAAACAACAAAAATTATCATCTTAAAGTTCTGGAAGTCAGAAGTGCAAAGTCCGACTAATTGGACTAAAATCAGTGTCTGCAGGTCTGTTTTCATTCTGGAGACTCCAGGGGAGAACAGTGATCTTTTTCTGCTTCAAGCAGCCACCTACATTCTTTGGCTACTGGCTTCTTCCTCAACATTCAAAGCCTTCAGTGTGGTGTCCGCTCTCCTCTCTGACTTCTGCCTCACTGCTTACATAGTCCCTGATGCTCATCCTCCACCTTCCTTGTGCCCCTTGTGATTGATTACATTGGAAAAATTCAGATAAAACAGGGTAATCCCCTTCTCAAGATCTTTAATTTAATCACACATATAAAGTCCCCTTTACCATATAAGGTAATACATTTAATGGGTTACAGAGATCTTTGGCGGGCGGACGTTATTCAGCCAATCACATATGAAATCATGTCCACCTCAGGGAAAGAGTATGGGATATATTTTAGACAGGAAAATATAAAAATTAAGCACATGCACTTTGACATAAAAGAGATCTAGAGTTCAGCCCCAGTTCTGCCAATATCTAGTTATGTGATCCTAGATAAAACATTTTAAAATCATAGTTTTCTTTAGATTGTAATTGAAATGATTTTTATTCATTTTTAGACTATTATAAGGTATGTATATGATATACACAATACATAGACATAACACAGATATATATCAAGTTGGTCATAAAATTAATCATCACAGGGAATTTCTATCAAAATACCCAAGAGTTTTTGTAAACAGAGACAGATTATACTATTTTTTTAATAGAAATGCTAAGGAACTAGAGTAGCTAAGAAAGTTTTGATAAAAATTAAGTGTAAGGAATCACTTTACCTGTTTTCAAGACTTACTATATAGCTACAGTAATCAAGACTCTGATGATGTGATCGGGATAGACACATAGATTAAAGGAACCAAATAGGAAATAGACCTTCAAAAATATTCCTGATGAAAGATAGACTTTTCAACCTTTTCAAGAGGTGGCAGAGCAATTGAACATCTATAGGTAAAAAAATAAAAAATAAATGAACCTCAACATAAGCCTCTTATCTTGTACAACAATTAACTCCTGATAGATCACAGAGTTAAGTGTAAAATGTCAAACTATGAAACATTTTTAGACAAAAAAAAAAAAAAAAGAACAAATTTAGGGTTCAACAAAGAGCTCTTAGACTTGATACCGAAAGCCTGATCCATAAAAGAAAAATCTGATAAATTATACTTCATCAAAGTAACGTTTCCTCTGTGAAAGATCCTGTTAAGGGAATGAATAGAAAAGATACAGATTGGGAGAAAATATTGGCACACAGCATATACAACAAAGGCCTAGCATTTAGGAGATAATAACTCTCAAAATTGAAAGTAAAATTTAACAAACTATACAATTCAACTACAACATGGACAAAGAAAAGAAGCAACATTTCACAGAAGGTATACAGATGACAAATAAGTACATTAAAAGATATTCAATATCATTAGCCATTAGAGAAATTCAAATTAAAATCACAATCAGATACCAAAACACATGTATCAAAACGGCTAAAAAAAATTGATACCACTAACTGGTGGTGAGTATCACTTAAAATATTGCTGGTGGGAATGTAAAATGGCACAAACACTTTGGAAACCACTTTGGCAGTTTCTGAAAAGACTGACCCTGCAGCTAACACATGACCTAGTGATTGAAATCCTGGGTCTTTATTGCATAGAAACAAAGACTTAAGTTCACAAAAAAATTACAAAAATATTTACAGCAGCTTCATCTGAAATAGCCCCAAACTGGAAACAATCCAAATAGTCTCAACAGGTAAATGACGAAAGCAATTCGGGCACATAACCTAACACTGAATATTACTCAGCAATAAAAAGGAACACATTGTTCATACACACCACAATCTGCATGAATCTCCAGATAATTAGGCTAAGTGAAAAAAATCCAATCTCCAGATAATTAGGCTAAGTGAAAAAAATCCAACCCCAAAAGGCTACATCATCCATGATTCCATTTATATAAATTCCTGAAACAACCTAATTACGGAAATAGAGGACAGATTAGTGGCTGTCAGGGATTAAGTGAGGTAGGTGGGATTAAGCGTTGGGCGGAAAGGAAGTGGGTGTGATTATAAAAGGGTAGCGTGAGGGGCCCTAGTGATGATGGAAATGTTCTCCCTCTTTACTGTATTAGTGTAAACTTCCTGGTTGTGATATTGTGTTACAGATTTGCAAGAAGTTACTATTAGGGGAAACTGTAAAGGTGCACAGAATTAGTTTCTGAATTACTTTTTTCCATTAACTGTAAATTTACAATTATGTGAAACTACAAATTTCAATTTAAAAAATCTGTAAGAATAAAAAAATCACCTAAAATTAAATTAATCAGGATATTTCTCAATAATCCCCTTGGGAGAAGTCTGGATGTGTTGGAGAATGGGGATGTTTTTCCCCTAAAAAATAGACAAATGCTTAAATATATTGATTATCATATTAAACTCATTAATTTATTTTAAACTCATTAATTTAATTGTCAAAGATATATCTTATTAAAATAAACAGATGTTTCTAAATGAATTTTTAATTTTATCTACAATTTGTACTTCTTTGAAATATAATTAGTAAAATTGACATTTTATGTAGCATAATACTTAGGGAAAGGCATGCATTATTTTAAACATTTAATAGAAATTTGAGAAAATCATTAAATTATCAATTTTCTTTTTTCTTTTTAATTGCAGTATAATTGACATATTACAGTAGTTTCAGATGCACAACATAATGGTTTAATATTTGTTTATATTGAAATGATCACCACAATAAGTGCAGTTAACATGCATTTCAACATCAGTTTTCTAAATATATATTTAATGTACTTGATTAGTAAAACTTTCAAAATTGAGTTGCTAATTCACAATGGATTTTCCTATGCCTGCATTCTGTTATGGCTTTTGAAAACTAAACGTTTGGTTTCTGTGATAAAAATTTTTGCAGATTCATTCACTTTAACATGCTGGATTCCTCTTTCTTTAAAAGAAATGTTGGACTTCCCTGGTGGCGCAGTGGTTGAGAGTCTGCCTGCCAATGCAGGGCGCACGGATTCGTGCCCCGGTCTGGGAGGATCCCGCATGCCCATGGCCGCTGAGCCTGCCCGTCTGGAGCCTGTGCTCCGCAACGGGAGCGGCCACAGCAGTGAGAGGCCCGCGTACCGCAAAAAAAAAAAAAAAAAAAAAAAAGAAGTGTCATAGTCATCAGAATGGTTTATATTCAGTGCAGCTTTCAGGAAAATAAATTACTTCTCTAGATCATTTTTATATCATTAAGTGCTTATTCAGTGTAACCAACCAAAATATTTAACAAGTGTACAAACATCAGCATAAACATAACATTAAGAATAATGTTTCAGGACTTTGTTTATAGAAGAACTTTGTAAAAATAGATGTGATAATTCTCTTCAGAGTTATAGTAAGTCCAGAAGAAACTATGGAGAGGAAATGGAATATCTGAATTAGTTTTTGTTTAATTTAAGCACAGCATTTTATGTTTAGTTTCTGACCTGAAATATTTTTACTCTTGCTTCTTTCCACTATTTACTTGTCATCACCTGTAATTATTTTGATAAATTAGCATTTAAAAACTCATTACACATTTCTTAGTTTTCTCTGTATTGGTTAATAATGCATTTTGTGTATTATTACTATAAGTTTTATATTTAATTAGTGTTACTATGTTATTACACAATCTTATTAAAGCAAAGTTACAGGATGCCAAAATTTGAGAAATAAAGGTGCTATTTCTTATTATAAAGAAAAATTATTAATGAACTGTTTCTATTAGCACAGTTATTTAACTAACATAAATGTAGAGTATCATTATTGGTCTAAGCCTAAACTCCAATTTTTGTGCTAGGAATACTACTATGAAAAATTTCAGCTAATATCTACACAGTTCACTGAGGTCTTCCCTGACCACACTATTTAAGGTTGCAACCCACCCTCAAGAGTTTTGTTTTGTTTTGTTTTTTCTCTTTCAAGCTATTTTCTCAGTATATATTGTCATTCCCTCACGTAGTATATATTTACTTTTTTTTCAAATTAGTATTTTATTTATATTTTACTCAGCAAAGCCATGTACTCAGGATTTTAATTTTTTTAATAGATGAAGAACACATCAAAAAGTGATCATGAAAAAAAGGTATTTCACTCTTTAGGAAATTTAATTTATTAAAGATTAACATTTGTTCAAAAAGGCTTGCAAGCATACAGCACTGTTTGATAATAAAGGTTGTACAGAAAGTTGCGTGGCAGAATGATGTACTGGACTTAGGTTCTCAATATGGGGCAGAGAAGGGTGAGAATAAGGAGCACTAGTGGGGAGGAAAGCCATTCTTCCTTCCTCTCCTTGTTTCCGCGTTCCCTCCTGTGATGGGGGTAGGAGAGGATGAATCAGGCAACTCCAGTGCTACATGTCCTACTGTCTCCAGCTCAGCTAGTAAGAAGGAAGAGTCTCACTAGACTCAGTTTTCCACTCAGCTTACCAGAGAACCCTGTGATGGGAAATATTGAGATTTTTCTCATCTTCTCAGTTTACTGGTGAATCCTGTTTTTATCCTTTATGTGTTAGACCCCAGGAGTTGAGTAGAAGTCCAGGCAATAACCATGTAGCGACAGTCATTCCAATACAGCACGAGAGAGCAATCCCCATAAGGGAAGCAATAGGATTGCAGCAACTCTTGAAGTAGGTGATGCTGAATTTATAGTCTTGCTAAACTGCCTGGCTTGTGTTTTTTCTCTAGGAAAGCTTTACAGGACATGTGCAGGAATGGAACAGGCAGGTAGGTTCCCTGAAGACTGGGCAGGAAAACATGATGGAGGGAAGGATTTGAATAATTTGGAACTAATTATAGTAACGTTCAAAAAGTCTACTAGATAAGAAGCTAAGTAAAGACAAGAAAAGGCTTACAAGAGGAGAGAAAGTGATGTGAACAAATTAGAAATTTCAAGGAGGTCATTTATTCATTCCTCAAAAATTTATTAGTGGCTGCTGTGATCTGACAAAACTGCTATGTTATGATGAAGAGGAATTAGCCATGGTCTCTGCCCTCAAAGAGCTTATGGTCTAGTAGAAGAAAGGCATTAATCAAATAATCATACATACAATGTATAATTATTTAATACAGTAAATGCTAGGAAGAAAACTTCAATGGTTTGAAAAGTTATAATGGGAGAATGCAGGGAGGGGAAGGCAAACACATTCTAGGCAGGGGCAACAGCAAGTACAAAGGATTTGGAAAGAACACTTGATAACATTGAAGAAAGAGAGGAAAAGAATCGTGAGATAAAGCTTGAGATGCTGAAAAGGAAACTATTACTCAGATCCTGGTTGGTCACTTTCAAGATTCTGGTCTCTAAATCAGGAGATTTAAGAAACTCTAAGAGGGCTTTCAGTAGCATTTTACTTGAGTGTTTATGGGACAAAGGGTATATAAAGAGATAATTCTAGCTATTGTGAGGCAAGTGTTTGGATGGAGCTAGAATACACTGAGGGAGACAAATAAGGAAGATCATCGGACAATAGAATTTTGAGATACTTGGTCAGGAATAAAGGAGAAAAGATAGTCATTAGGTCAAAGCAATGCTACTGGGAATGTAGGTGGGTAAATGCCCGGCTTTAGCCCAATCAGGTGACATCATAACAGAACTTCATTGTTTGCTTTTTAAGTTTCTATATCTAAAGGTACACTGAGATAGCTTCTGGGAACACCCAGAAGTTTAGAACCAACAAAGGATAGTAACAAAATGAGAATAATAGAACCCCACTCTTTGGGGTTAGAACACTTTTATACAATTTAGTTTAGGCATAATTTATAAACAACATAATACGTACTCACCATGGTTTTAGAAATGACTATCCAGTTTTTCTTCTAAGTAATTGCTCTGGATTTTTTTCCCTAAAACTTTCTGGTAAAAAAAGTAAATAGATATATACATGAACCACAAAATGTATATTTACTGTTTTACCTGATTTTTATTTTCCATCTTTTGTTGTCAGAGCATAGGCTCCATGTGGCAGGAAATTAAAAAAATTTTTTTAGTTTAACTTTATTTTTAAACATGTATACCGAAGTATTTTGATAACCTACATAATGAATTATCTTCAAACAATTTAAATTAAAAGTTTTGCAATGAAACAAAATGTTCAAAGTAAAACAACAGGGCTGTAAACACTAAAGTAGATAAATGGAATTTAAAGACAAAATCCAAAATGTATCCCAACAAGTATATTCAGTGGAGGGCATTTTTTTCTATCAAAATATAAATTACAAAGTGTGACTCATAAAGATTTAGAAAACTTGAACAGGCTGTTTAAATGAAAATAAACTGGAAAGATTTACAAGGATGACCACCATAAAGGAATCCAGACCCAGACAGTTTTACAGACTACTTCTATCCAAAATTTGAGGTAGTTATTCTCCTTTCTGATCCATCGCTGAGCATGTTAGTGTGTGAGTGGGGCATATGTATACATATGTGTGTGTACTTATATAGATAAGATATCACATAAAGAATAACTTATTAAAATTAAGTGAAGCAATATAAATAAGTAAAATACTATAATATCATTAAATATGAGCAAGGAAGATTTTTAAGTATACTCTTAGAAATTTACCATGGTCATGTCAAATGATAAAAGCAATTTTCTAAAAATATTATTTAGGACATGGTTTTATTCATGTCAGCAAAACAAATATACCTCTACTATTTAAAAAGAAAAAACTCAAATTAATTAAATAACATTTAAAAACATTTTTAAGTCACAAGAACTTTGGTGAAATCAAAGTTAGAATTGTGGGTCATTTAGCCCAGCAATAGGAAACACAGATTTTGCTGTGTTGGCAGAGTTTAATTTTGCTGCAGAATGAAATT